>NC_083472.1:12045000-12150000 GCF_030014155.1 Tachysurus vachellii
CCAGCTCACAAAAACAATTTGGAGCCACATGAGGACTTTACTCGAATCAGGTTTGTAACAACCCCTTTCTATTTTCATTGTAGTTTATTATTCCTCCAGTGTGTAAAATGATCTGCTTTACAAAACAAACAAACAATATATATATGTATATATATATATATATATATATATGAATTTTATTTTTAATAACTCTGTTTATATTGTTGATTGAGGCAGTCCATTTTTCCTGTCTCGTTTATTTATATAACAAACCTTTTTGTATTATGGAAGGCAGTACACAATTTCTCTAAACATACGCATGAACTTTGCACAGTGCTTTATTTAGCAGAATGAAGACCTGAGAAAACTGTTAGACCTTTACATGAGAAGAAATGTCACTCACACATGTTATGCTGCACTTACTTGAAACTGTCTAGTATGTGTGCCGAGTTTGTGTAGTGGGTGAGGTAGAGGTTGACGTCTGTAGATGTCCATTTTTCCGATCGACACGGCTCAATAAACTGTAAAATGAAGATTTCCACAAGATTTCAAGTCAGCAGCAAGAGTACTTTACAATCCAAAAACTTTTTTGCTAAATATATTAGTATTCTTTATAATATATTAGTAAAGTATTACCTTTTCTACAAGATCAATGAAGAAATCGCGAACATCTTTTGTGTTTGTTAATTTGGCAGCAATGTTCACAAGGCCTCTGGAGAGGTTCTAAAGAGACATATTTGACAAATAAAAACCCATAAAGAACCCATCTTTATGCTTCAAATATAACAGAAGACTACAAAAGTTATCCTAAGAAGTCATTGATATACTATTTAAGCATGTACAGAAACGCAATGCAGTACAGGAGAAAATGAATCAAACCTTAAAACTGGCTTCCATCTCATTGAAGACTTTAGTCTTTCCTCGTAGAGCTACACATACTAGACTAAGGAGACAAAAAAATTGCCTTCATTACAATGCAAAATGCTGGCATTTACACATTCATTCCATTAATCTTCATCCATGTCCCCATTGCATGCCAGGTTGCAATCCAATACCTTTTGTGCTGATCCAAAAGATCCTTGTCTGTGATTAACATTTTGAGTTCTTTGAGGTCTTGAAGGAACTCTTTGTCTAGATCCACATCCATGTCCTCCACCATGTTGTCTTAGAGCAGAAGAGAAAGGTTACAGCAACAGTAATAGTTTTATGGCTCTGAACAATTAATCAGCACAGGTTGAAGCTTAAAAAAAAGAAATCCAATCCAAAAATGTATTTAGAATGGCTGATTATTGTTTAAAAAAAAAAAAGAAGGAATTCTCTTACCGACAGCTCCAACTGTCCAATTGTTGATGAGCTGCCCAGCACAAAAGGCAAAGTCTTGAAAAGTGAGATACTGAAGCTTCTTCTTCCCCGTTTCAAAACGATTATTGGCAAAGAACACGATGGCCGCATAATCCCTATAAAAAGCATTGGCAGCAGTGTCGAGAGAAAATAAGGGAGAGAAAACGAAAGATTTCAACAACGCCTGTTATAACTAGTTTTTTCCTGTTACGGTATAGCTCAGACTTTTCATGTAAAGTAACTTTAAAAATATTTTTTAGATTTTTTTTTATTAAAAAAACACCCATATGATTGCATAACTGTAGTACTATGTAAGTGTTACTATTGCAATATTAATAGTAATAGCTGTACCATCAATGAGTTGACACAGGATATGTGCAGTACACAAGTCACATTTAACTTAAAGTTAGACAGTCCTTGATAAACATGAATGAAGATAAAATTGCAGCAAATGGTCAGAGTCACAGGAGCAGATAATTAAAGGCAGATATCCTTTCAGCCATGAGCATGAGCAACTGTGTTGCAAAAGTTCTCTCTCACCTCGCCAGCTGGTCAGGAAGGAGAAAGTGCTGCCTTATGTTTTCCACCAGGGGGCCTTTGAGTTCTTCCACCACTTTGAACACTCGCTTAAAGTTGTCAAACTATGAGACAAACAATGCATCCTGTACCACCAAACTCTTATCCAACTTTATTTACAAGCTGCTTTACTGTTCTACCCACCTGTCGCCTGCAGCTTTTCAGCGTAATGCCAGTTTTTGCACTAACATCATCAAGGTCTTTTTTTGTCCCTTTAGAGAGTTTCTTTCCAAGAACCTCACGAGCAAAGGAATCATCAAATGCATAATATCTGCTCAATCATCAAAGACAAGAACTGTCAGGAATTGTTCATGGAAAGGATTAAAGAGATGATCTGTCCTATTAGACACTGAATACTTCAAACCTTTCAATCAGCATGGCTTGTCGATCTGGTGGTATCTGGAAGAGAAGCTGGTTAGCTAATTTTGCCGGATTATGCAGAAGCCTTTCACACATCTGGAATGTTCGGAACTGGTCCATGGTGTCGCTCAGTAAGACGTCAGGACTGGCTTCACATTCTTCCATCACACCTCCTTCTATCCTCACCTTCACTGCATCAGTCACTAAACAGAGACAACACATTCTGCTCAAAGCAAATTCTCAACACTTAGATTTATGGATCATCAAGAAATAAACTAATGATCAATTGACACTATTTGCAACCTCTGAAATTACCAACACACTCTGATAGAGAGAGCTAGTATCAGGAACTCTTCCGGATCCATAATATTCATGATCTATTTTATGCTGTAATAAGGACTCAACATTGTAGATTGTAATCAAAACATAATCTGTCTTAAATAATCCCCCCCACCACCACCACCACACAGATGATCAGTAATATCTCTAACCAGTGAATTTATCTACCTGTATATCCATTCAGCCATAACTGGTACACCTCCTTGTCCATGATGGTCGTGTTTCCCACAAATACGTCAAGCTCCACTGACATCTTGATTTGAAAACTCTATGTATTGATCTAGCATACAAGAAACGTTACATTCCTAAAACATATATACAAATGATCGTGTTATGAGAGTTTACTGATTATATTTTGAACTACAAACTCACCCACTAAAGTGATTTGGTTATATGTTTTCTGTTTGTTACTGAATTGTAGCGGTAGCTCGCTAGTCCTATAAACACTACCCTGTAGCTGTCATTAGCCCGCAGTTGCTTGCTAACTAGCTCCAGAAAACGTTGGATGAACAGCATAAGTCTGAACACTGATAACGCGTATTAAATTCTATCAATATATACCATCGAACAGTATAAGTGAATTCATCAACGCAGCTCGAATTGGGCCATCTTACAAAAAAACAAAACAAACCACTTAGCACTTAGCTAACTGATGGGAAAGATGTAAACAACACTTCCGGGTCAACGAAAAAGGACACGCCTTCGGTAAATATGATTTGTTGCCTCCTGTGATGGTTTCAGTCAGATAAAAATCGCTGGGGTGACAATCATATTACCAACCACATGTAATCCTCATATTTTTAGTTTATGTATTTTTTGTTTTTTTTGTATTTTTTTAATGTTTGAAAATACGTAAACCTGTTTACGTTGTATAATGTGTGTATATAGTCGTGTGACGTTGTGTAATGTGTGTATATAGTCGTGTGACGTTGTATAATGTGTGTATATAGTCGTGTGACGTTGTATAATGTGTGTATATAGTCGTGTGACGTTGTATAATGTGTGTATATAGTCGTGTGACGTTGTATAATGTGTGTATATAGTCGTGTGACGTTGTGTAATGTGTGTATATAGTTGTGTGACGTATAATGTGTGTATATAGTCGTGTGACGTATAATGTGTGTATATAGTCGTGTGACGTTGTATAATGTGTGTATATAGTCGTGTGACGTTGTGTAATGTGTGTATATAGTTGTGTGACGTATAATGTGTGTATAAAGTCGTGTGACGTTGTGTAATGTGTGTATATAGTCGTGTGACGTATAATGTGTGTATATAGTCGTGTGACGTGTAATGTGTGTATATAGTCGCGTGACGTTGTATAATGTGTGTATATAGTCGCGTGACGTATAATGTGTGTATATAGTCGTGTGACGTTGTATAATGTGTATATATAGTCGTGTGACGTTGTATAATGTGTGTATATAGTCGTGTGGCGTTGTGTAATGTGTGTATATAGTCGCGTGACGTTGTATAATGTGTGTATATAGTCGCGTGACGTATAATGTGTGTATATAGTTGCGTGACGTTGTATAATGTGTGTATATAGTCGTGTGACGTTAAAAAAAAATGCTTCCAGTATTCCTGGGATAGATTCTAGATTCACTGTGACTCTGACTAGCACAAAGCAGTTACTGTGATTGAATGGGTATATATGTGTACAATTATGGACTGGAGCTCATCTGTTTCTATGCAGTTTGTCTGCAAATCTGTAGCTGAATAATCAGTAGAAAGAGATCAGCATGTTTGTGTCACTGCTGAATAAATTTTATTTGGCAGACAATTCCCAACACTGCAGTGGCACTAAAGTGCTGAAGGCATTATCATACGGCTGACACTGGTAGGAAGGTAACAGAAAAACCAGCAATGCTTAGTCTTCTAACCTGTCCTGTAATCTGAAACTGATCACTGAAAATGAGTTAGAGGATAATTAACACTCATAAACACTAATATCAACACTAATAAAGAGAAAATTGTATTGCTTACAGCTGTGCCATAGATGATACCCATGTAACACACACTATCTTGTCAGGAATATGGCTCGCCACCAAATACGTGATCATCTGTGGATTGGTGGTCTGTTAGGATTATCATTAACGGACAGGATAGATAGTAGCTGACAGACAGTACAAATTGCATTCAAGTGGAATAAGTAACTAATTCAAATGGTTAATGAGTGTACACCCTACTGCATAGTGTTGAGTTATTCATGTGGTAATCAGACCTCAGGCATAGTACATAGTTATAATCCTCTCAGTATTTCTGTGGGATTTGTGCAGAGGCAGAGATTGCATAAAGCAGAGGTGTGTCTCAGTTAGGCACGGTCTGTGACTAACCCCAAATACCACAGACAGATTTCAGTGAGAATAGCACAAGCCCTAACCTGATAATATCAAAAAGGTTTTTTTCACAGAAGGGGTGCACAGAGAATCCATACCCCATCAGAGATCACTGCTAGTCACAAGTAATGGCTGTATGACCAGCTGAAGTTAGTGCTGGTACCAAATAATATGTTGGTAAACATAATTGTGAAGGATCAACAAGCTTAGAACTGATTGTGGTTGATCTAACCCTCAAATTCTCAGCAGTTCTGGGCACCATATACTGGTCTGTTCAGACAACATGTACTGTGTTGATTTCTTGAGCAGCTGTGAATGGGTACACCTTTTTTAATAGTTGTGTACAAGTCTCTCGGTTGATCTTAATGGGAAAAGATGGATCTCATTATCATACAACCTCTGTTGGAAAGAGGTCAAATATGCAGATGAAGATGGTGGAAAAGCAAAGAATGTGCATGACCTAAAAGACTTACCTGAAGAAGAGTGACAGACAGACAGACAGACAGATAGATAGATAGATAGATAGATAGATAGATAGATAGATAGATAGATAGATAGATAGATAGATAGATAGATAGATAGATACTATATTCATTTCAGTGGGATATTCACAAATTCCAGCAGTATCCACAAACTTGGGTGTGGGCAGTTTAACTGCTCAAGACAAACAAGGGACCTATGAACATCTATCACAAAACATACAAATATTTGTTGATCATCCAGGGAACAACACACAGTTTTAATGTAAACTTTTAAACTGGTTCATTCAGTTATTATTGTGTCTATATGTAAACATCTGTTATGTATAGCTTATTCAGTTGAGTATTAAATAAATAATAATAAAAAAGAAGCCTTTATTTTGTCACATACAAATTACAGCAACAATGAAATTATTTTCTTCACCAATCTCAGCTTCGGAAGTTGGGGTCAGAGCACAGGGTCAGCTATGATATAGCACCCCAGAGGGTTAAGGCTCAGGGCCCAACAGCAGTAGCTTGGCAGTGCTGAGGCTTGAAGCCCCGACTTTCTTCTCAGTGACCCAGAGCCAGAGCCACCACTTCCCTAAAAACAAAATGCAAGGTGTATTTAAACACTTATGATTCACCTCCTAATTCAAATTAAAATACTAGTCTCTCAAGTTTCAGTGCAAGCATTAAAATCAAAAGCAATGCGACATAAACTCTACAACCACTTTGTTATTAACACTCCCTTCCTACTAGTTTTTATTTTTTTATTTTAAAGCATAGTTGCACAATGTAGACGTTACTTTTGATAGACACTAAATCTTCAGTATCCAGAAATAAAACTGGTTAATGGGCCCCGATATGCATTGTTGCAATATGGCACACCAAACTATTATAATAATCATTTTAACAGTAATAACATGCATATTTCATATATTCCATGGGAGACATATATTTTTTCTTGGGAAAATCATGTTTTTCATGAGGTGTTTGGAATATTGGATCAATATAAGCTATTAATATCACCTAATAAAATATTTTGCTTTAATTCATTCATTCATTCATCTTCTACCGCTTATCCGAACTACCTCGGGTCACGGGGAGCCTGTGCCTATCTCAGGCGTCATTGGGCATCAAGGCAGGATACACCCTGGACGGAGTGCCAACCCATCGCAGGGCACACACACACTCTCATTCACACACTAGGGACAATTTTCCAGAGATGCCAATCAACCTACCATGCATGTCTTTGGACCGGGGGAGGAAACCGGAGTACCCCGAGGAAACCCCGAGGAAACCCTGAGGCACGGGGAGAACATGCAACTCCACACACACAAGGTGGAGGCGGGAATCGAACCCCGACCCTGGAGGTGTGAGGCGAACGTGCTAACCACTAAGCCACCGTGCCCCCTACGTTAATTCAAATGATTATAAATTAAAATGTATTTAAATTACAAATATTTCTCAAGCTCCCAGTTCTCAATCAGCAAGCCAGTCAGAATTAGCACAAGAGTGAAAATGGTCAGTTGGATGGCACATGGCTCCCCTCACCCCACAGATTTCACTGGCCTGTTTCCATTCTGGCCTCTGGCTACAGCCCCCTTTTCATCCTGGTTAACACCCCACATTGTTATGGATCCACGGTAACAATGGTGCTGGAAAGGAGGGCGGAAGGATATGGTCACATACCATGGATTAATGTACCCGGCAGCGTTGCAACTCTTTCCTTCATTGTGTTTGTGTCTGTATGTACTGTTCTTTGTGCTCTGTCCATGTTCCTTCTTATAGAAGATGTGGAAAGGAAAGAGGAGAGGAAGATCATGTGACTGTCATATGGGTCGAACAGGGATTGTGAACTAACATCAAGTGGTGTTTTTTTTCCTGTTCCGTTATCAGATGGTCACATGATCATATTTTCATTCATTTCTAATTCATACAATAAGATTTCTCATTCAGGTCACTGAGAAGAGGATGAGAATTTCGTGGAATTATGATGTCATTTGTGCCACGGGGTTGCCTACAATACACATTCTTACGGTAGGAAGAGCAAAGGGAAGGAAGGGAGAAGAAGGGTAGGGGGAGGGAGAGAGAGAGAGAGAGAGAGAGAGAGAGAGAGCGGGTTGACATCAGCAGTCTCCAGAATCATGCTTGCCAATGGAGAAAGGGAAGCTCATCCCAGAAGAAACACCTAGAATTTTTCATACTGCAGGCCTAACTGGAGCAAACTATACACTTGTACTGGAAATAATCAAATCATCTCTTTTGCCGGAAGCTTCGGATTATCAGATATCTTTTTTATTTCTGGTAAATCACAAGCTCCAGCTCGGCGAAGCTGCCCTACATTTTCTACTCTATTTTCTCTATGCGTTTTTTATGTTTACAACGCCTCGTGGTGGCATCTTCAGGCGGATGTTTTCTTCATCCATAAAGGCATAAACAAAATTTCCCGACAGAAATTTTCCCGACAGAAATACAGGAGCGAGGTAAAGAGCCGAGGTGCAAAGAAAAGGGCAGAGTGGCGGACATTGTGAGCCCGAAAACGGCCACACAGAAGATGCACAATTAATCAAAACATCGTCTTCTACATCTCGATACTCAGGACCGTATCGGCACAGTATGTAACACCGTCTCTCTGGTCTTAGCCTCTCGTTGTTTACAGCAATCAAAACGACGTTATTATCATCCCCAAACCGTCGAATTGTTAAGAAATAAAACGGGCAATTTGCCCCGACATTGTTCAGGTAATATTTACCTAAAGATCAGTGTAACGTGAAGATGTTCTACTGTGATTTTGTGCACTAAGGTAATCAAGCGATCGCAAGAGGTGGAGGAAAAAAAACACGGCGTTACTTTAAGGCCTAGAAACGAGGTGTGCTTGAAGAGAACCGCGCTAAAGGATCCTGACTGACATTAGGATACATGTGCCTCTTAGATATGAGCAGATCAACTCAGTGGCTTTGAGTTCCCAGCAACACTCCTGTGTTTTCCCATAATATGCAACACACTGTTTGGGATCCTTGACCACACCTGTTTTTTTATATCTGGACAATCAAATCTGCAGGTTTACTTTTTTCAGGATACCAAAGTAAAAGTTTCAGGCGAGATGGGAAGTGATGGTGAAATTTTAAGCCATGACTTGGCAAAGGTGTCTGATGAGGACTTGTTGGCATGCTCAAAAGAAGAGCTGGTGAGTCGACTACGGCGAGAGGAGTCAGAGAAGATGTCGGCGCTCATTCAGCGTGGGCGCCTAATCAAGGAGGTGAACAAGCAACTTCAGGGACATCTGCTTGAAATCAGGGAGCTCAAAGCCATCAACCAGCGGCTGCAGGAAGAGAACCAGGAGTTGCGTGACTTGTGCTGCTTCCTTGACGATGACAGGTTGAAAGTAAAGAAGCTAGCACGAGAATGGCAACTGTTCGGTCATCATGCCGCCAAAGTGATGCGTGATGATCTGGGCGGATACCTGAAGAAGCTCTCTGATCTGGAGCATCTGCAGGATGGTCTGGTCAAGGAGAATCTGGACCTGAAGGAACTGTGTCTTGTGCTCGAGGAGGAGTGTGTGAGCAGGAGTGATTCCAGTCCAGGAGGGTCAACTGAGCTCAACCTGCCATGTATGGTGGCCCGGGACCTCGGTGATGGAAGCTCTAGTACTGGGAGCGTAGGCAGCCCTGACCAGCTCCACCTGGTGTGCTCACCTGATGACTGACTCAGCTGACTGATCAGAGAAAGAGAGAGGATAATAGCCATTATCCCTTTATTCCTCTCAGAGAATGACAGAGAAGAGCCTGAATGAAGTTATATGGGCCAACCCAAAGGAGCAAAGAAGTTTATGATTTTAGTTGTCACCAAACATCTCAGCTGCTTATGCTAGACAAATAGATTGGCTACATTAGTCTTTTCTTTGCTTTTCCCTTTAGACTCTTATTAATTTTACTCCCCTCAATGTAGATAGACTTTATTAATGTGAATGATATTACTTTGCTTTGGGCAACAAGCATGATTGCAATAGTTTTTAGCTTTACTTTAGCTTTGTCATTTTGTGTTCATTAAATTTTTTGAAAAGAAAGTAGAACAAAGTCACTGGGAATTTCCTCCCTTCTAATCTCTTATATAAGAGGTTGTACATAGGAAGTAACTGATCAACTGGCAATTTACCACCTGTTTTTAATGCACTGAAATGTATTTTGAAGGGGTCTCATGTTTTAATGATGAACTAAACAGGGCTGAAACAAATCCCAAATGATTCATGTTTTGAAACTGCATAGAGCCATAAAGTGATCTCTTTGAGGTCATGCACAACAGCACTGAATCATTTTTAAGGGGCTCTCAAGACCTCTGGTTTAAAACAAATGGATTGCCAGTTATTTGGCTGTATAAAATGTGCACTGAAAATGCAGAATTAGTACACTTTCTCACTATTATGATGTACTAAAGTTGCTCTAGGAAGATTTGTTACACTAAACCATCTAGTTGACTATTACACTGGACATCAGATGATTTTTGCGTTGATAAATTTTATTATTTACATACTCACTGTACCATTTTTGTGTTTTTATTCTTGATTTTACAGGATTTTACATAGCTACAGTATATGCTATGTTTACAAACTGGCACCTGCACTGGGTACAATGATGTTTGTGAATTCGTAATATTGTATAATTAGTTTAATAATAATCACTTTGATCTATAGATTTTGATTTAGATGTACATCCGTTCTACTTTAATGCCTTTTTTCTTGTTTATATCATAATCTTTTTTTGTGGCTTTGTTTTGGCTGTAATCTTTGGGCCATGGTTGTTGTCAATGGGAGAGCTTTAAATACACTTGATTGAGCTTGATGGAGAGACCTGAATGTGTAATAATGTTTCTTGTCTGCTGGGAGACACAGCAAGTAGACAATCAATTTACATACAGAGTGAAAGTTTCATTGATTTGCTTCTAAAATTTGTTTGGACATGTAGAGGACAAAAAGGGAAGTATGAAGCATTTTATATTTTTTGGCTTACCATTTTCTCCAATCGGGTATACAGAGATCCAGTATGCATTCATTGGGTCACTCAGCACACTCTCTCTCTTCCCTCTCAGTGCACCAAGCTTTAAGTAAGAGCTGTTCTTTAGATTCAGGAGCTAACCGAAGACTGTGTGTTTAAATCAGGATCACCAGGTTTAGTCAGTTTGCTGTCAAATGTTGCTGTCACTGTCGTTCTCATGCATTCTTTCTAACTCTTGTTTCTATAATTTCCAAATAGTTATTTATTTCCAATTCTAGGTCATTTGTTGAACTGTGAAGAGAAAAGGTTATCCTTCCACTGAAGGGACAGGTCTTTTCTCAGGTAACTTATTGGTAGCATCACAGATTTAACACAAAGGGCAGAACTGTAGATAAAATACATACAGACATAGTTAAATAGATTTTTATTTATACAATTTTATGTTAGCCATATGATTGGCATTACAGCCGGGGTGAATTCTCCTGCCTTGTGCCTAGTGACAAAGTGGATAAAGTGGTCACTGTCATTGAATGAATACATTTAAGGACACTAATAAAATAATAGAAAAAAATAATGCAATAGATGTACACTGTTATAAACATTGAAAAAGCTAGGCAATTACTGTGAAATATAATTGTACATTAACACATGTTTAGTTGTGAGTCAGGGAATACAACTGGCTATCAGGACATCCTAGAAGGAAATCATGTTGACTCCTCCTTTCCTCCTTCTGCAAATTCTAACTGCTGTACTCAGTTTCTGTTTTCAATCGTTTCAATTGTTATTATTATTATTGTTGTTATTATTATTATTATTATTATTATTATTATAGAAACTAGACATTTTCATGTCAGCCGAAAAAATACCCTGGAATAAGAAACGCTTTTAAGGTACTCATTAAAAAACCACTAAATCTTTACAAATAATTTACACAAAGGCAAACAAATTTTGAGGTTTTTTTTATTATACTCTTGCAGGTCGTACAGTATGAAAACCGTTCTTCAATGCAAAGGCTTGTAATTGTCAGTGACAAAAAATACAAATAGTTTTCTCAACAATAAATATACATAAAAATACACCATAATAATGCATATACTGTAGATTTTTCAATATATTAAGTACTTTATCTTTTTCCAAATATAACTTTGCTACTTTAGAAAAACACTGCTAGCATCTAATGAAAAGATGTATTATGTGCATTTTTTTTTTTTCAAGAATGTTCATTATCAGTAGAACAATTCAAATGAATCAGTGTAACTGAATTTTTACTGAAATCTTTCACAATTGTAATATAAGATCTTCACATGAATCAAAATTAACAAATATATCAAACTGGACATGATGTAACAAAATAGCTTAAAACATTGTACCATGTAAAAACACATAACAATGACATTAGACATAGACATTAGACATGGATTGCATAGAATAAAGTTATACAATTTGTCAATAATAATGAAGTAGTGTTTTTCCAAACACAGTGTGAGGCTTCCATGCACATTCTTCAGTATGTAGTCAGTTAATAATTCCTGATAAGTTCTAATAAAAAAAAGTTTTGTATAAAGTATAAATTGTAAGTAAATACTTTTCAGTATACAATGTAGTTCATATCATAGTTCATAGCTCTTAGTTATGGTTTTCATAACAAATGTTTAACTTTTAATAGAATATATGAAACACTATATTGTGCTCTGCAGAATTACTGATTTGTTCTTATTTAAATGCTCAGTATGAGCGTTAAAGCTACACTGAATAAATCTGCATTTGAGGGTTTATTGGATTGGATTCTGACTACAATGTGTTTCTCCATCAGAGGGACTTCTGAGGGGAACCACTTTAGGAGGCCAGGAAACTTTAGCTGTTCAAGGTTTTAACAGACCTTGTGTATAAGAAGACACAGTGCTAAACATACAGGTTTGTCTGACCTAGTATTCTACACATCTGTGAACTTTCAGAGCACTTGTTTCTCATGAGGTAAAACAGATTACATGGTCAGGATGGTAGGGGAGTTGAGGGATTGATCTGACTGGTCCCCGCTGCTACTGCTACGACGATGGGCAACACCACACGGCTCTGGGATCTGGGAAGGTTGGGATGTACCATACTGACTAGTATAGGAGGACGACAGGCTCAGTGTTTGTGACGAAGTAGGAGTACTTGTGTCCAGAGAGGCAGTAGGATATGTGAAGATCAGGCTAGAAGTGAACGGAGTCAGAGACGGCGTGGAAATGAGGACCGGAGTGTGCAGGGAATCTGACTCTGGATTCATACTGAAAGAAGAGGTTGAAGATGGAGGTGGAATGATGATTTTTGGCTTTGGCTTCTCTTGTTTGCTGGGAATTTTGCGTTTTTGAGAGGGTCCAGGAATTTCAGAATCTACTGGCTCAATTTTAATTCCGCACAGGGTAGGAAGAACAGGATTAGACTCAGAGTCTGAATCAGAGTCCTGGACTTTGCAGATGGGTCGGTGGGCCTCAAGAACCAGTTCAAGTTTCTCTTTTTGCTTCTGTAGCTCAGCAATCTCTTTCTGCAGGCAGGCCTTTTTGTCTTCCAACTGGTCAGTCTCCTGCAACAAAGGATTTTCATAGTAAAATTTGTTCAAATATTAGTGAAAAAACTCCTCACTCAAGAGCCAATTTAGATTAAAAAAAAGAATCTAAGTGGAAATGCAAAGCAACTTACATTCTGAAGTGAGTCTGTCAGTTCACGCCGACGGGTCCTACACTTAGCAGCAGCCAGTTTGTTTCGTTCCCTTCTAATTCTGCGCCTTTCCATTTCTTCCATTGATAACTAAGGACAAAACAACAATAATGAGGCAAATATATAAAAGTATAAATATCTAACCTAAACCTGATTTAGTTCTTCATAAAAGTAGCTGATGTATATTACAAAAGAAATTACTTTCACACTGTAATACTGCCATCTAGTGGATAGGGTCACATCCATTTCATGGGTACCACCAGTAGAGGGTGTTTTTAAATTACCACTAATTTACATCAGCATCCTTGCAGTCATCATTTTCATGCCCATTTCAACATTCACTCTTGTATATTTAAATTCACTTTCTTGTTCAGTTTTATGTGCCCTTTCTTCCTGCCCCATATTTTGATGACTCACCTAGACCCCTCAGTGACTCAGGTGTGAGTCATATGATTTTGCTCCAATGAGTCACATGATTTCCTGTCTCATTATTTCACTTGTCTCACACCCCAAGACTCTTGAGGGTATGAATCAGACAAAACCATGCCTTCTTTAATACAACAGGTTAATCAAGGATGGATTTTATTGCTGTACATCAACATGGATGTGGAACCAATGTCCATATTCATGGCAAAAACACTGTAAACTGAATTAAACCATAAATGCAAAGTACACACACTCTCAAGGAAGGCCATATGAATATGCCAAGACTTTTCCACACCTTTTGTGGATCAGTGTACAGCAAGCTCATATGCACACCCTTCAGAGTCACTACAGGATATTACACATCGTCTGTTTCTAAATCCCTTAGAAGTTTTTGCCAGCAACTTCTACAGAAAGTACAGGAGGAAAGGATTGTAGTCACTTAAGAACAGAGTGCCATGTAACTCTTTTAGAGCATTAGCAAAAAATAGATTCATGTCTTTTCTGGTTAACTACTCTAATATTAACTCAAAATTGTGACATTAACAGAACTTACATGATCATCATTTCTGCGTCTGGTAGAGCTTCCTGAGGCTGTTACAGGCCTGATGATCGCTGGTCGAAGAACATGTGACTGACTGGGCTGAGGGTTCACAGATGCCAGTGTTGGCGGCAGGGGGTAAGGGTGACGAGGAGGTTGCTTTGATGGGCCTGCCATTGGAAAAACAGAGGGCTGCACCAGCCACTGTAGGTCTTGGTTTGAAGTTATGGCATTTAGAGTGGGGACAAACTGACTGGATCCTGCTATTGAGTACTTTGGCTATGGATTGAAGGACAGATGAAACGTTTGCCATTAAAGCAAAAACCATGGGGTTTGTCCATATTAAGATGTGTAACAGAACTAATAAAATGCACCAAAAGGATTATTATTTTATTTATTTAATTAATCAGTAATAGTAGTAGTAGTAGTAGTAGTTGTATGAAGATGATGATGATTATGGTGAAAGTGTATGTGGAAAGAAATATAGATTCTGGAACCCATGTTGTTTCTTAAGAGTCCAGTTCAAAAAACCCTCATACTGCTATGATAAGTTATTTCGAATAAGTACTCATTCTTGTGGTTATACTTTGACTTATGAGCGTTTTATCCTGCATGTGTTATAACACCACATTATGCTATGATTTAGAAGAGACATGTAAAATAAATCAGCGCTGTGATGGACTCACCTCTGGATGCTGAGTCGTGCCGGTGCCGGTAGCTTGTGTGCCGCTGGCAGAACTCGCCCCAGGTCCAGAACTGTTGTCAGGGAAATTCTGATCCGTTCCTCGCCCAAAGTTTCCGTAGTTGCGATACATGTATGCCGTTTACTTTAAAAATCCCAAGAAAACAAACCAAATAGGAAAAGCGTGTTAGTCCGTGACAAGTCTCGCCTGCGCAGCCTAACTTATAGTCTGCTGTAGTACGAGAATTCAAAACTATTTACGCCTGCCTAGTTGCTGGAAAACCGTAAGATCCACGTATGACTTCTCAGGGGTGTGCTCAAAAACGAGTTTATATTCGTACTATTCAAACTACCGATTCAAAAGAAAATATGGCTAGGGAGACATATATATCAAGTTTCGTGATATTCAGCTCAACGAGGATAAAAAATGTTTAGCGATTATACACGCATTACTAGATATTGTATTGTACACGCCCCTCCTACTTTACGAGAAATGGTGCGGTCTATAAAGTGGCTGACAAACGATCACGTGTAACATGACGTATATGCCCATATTAAGCATTTTTCCGGGAATCCCATTTTATATTTTTTTTTTCTACACTTTTTTAAAGGGATTCTCACTTCTTGTCACTAACAGAAACGTATTTATGTGTTTAATTAAAAACATTTGTATTAAAGTTATTGTAATTTTGATAATGTAGTAAGTTTTAATATCCAATACACTTATAATAATATCCTGTACATTGTACTTTACAGTGTATCACTGGAAAACCTGAGTGCGTTGTTCTGGGTGAACTAAAGGAGGAAGGGACGGGAATGTTGGAACAGTTAAACAGAAAGTAGAAGGTTTCAGGATATCTGAAAAACAGGATGTTTACAAATTCTACAGATTCCATAGAAAAGATTTTATCAACGTGATTAAAATAATAATAAAAAAAAATCAAACGAATCAAAGACGTTGTTTTTTAACATTTAACATTGTTTTAAAGGTGTTTTTTCCGGTTGGTGTTAATTGTTAATGAGTACAGAGTGTACGAAATACGTACGAGATACGAAAATCGGCAGCTGCGTCTTTCTGCCAGTCATTTCCCAGCAATCCTGTGACTCATCAGTGAGGTCCTGAATAAAAACTAGTGCCACAGGACCCCAAAAAGGGGCCACTACCAACTAAATAACTATTGTTTTCCTAAACAATAAGCACGCATGTATAATTTTACGATTATAATATCATAATTTGTTTTCTAAATCATGTTATATAAAGATATAAATAAATCACAGTTAGCTAAGGCTGTGTTTTGTACTCGATTTTGCAACAGGTTTCATATCTCAGTTTCCCTTGTATTTTGTTAGCAAAATGTAAGCGGGCCGAGTGAGAAATTAGGTCAATAATTAGGTGAGTGTGACGTCATAAATGTGATTTGTCTGTCTGACTGAGACTAGACTAAAGCAGATCAGCCCGGACCAGAGCGTGAAAAAGAAACTGACTACAATCACTGAGACATGCCCAGTCATATCTGTGTACAGGAGGAACGTGGTTGCTTGGTGAGATGACAACGCCCAGTGTTTATTCTAATGAAACACGATGACGTTGCTGTTTATCAGTGCACATTGACACTCCCCTTTACAAAGCGCACCCATGTGTCGCAACATCACCGCGTAAAAATGTAAACATTTAAAATCTGCAATTTTCCGGTTTTACTTTGAATTAAGGTGCTAAAAAAAATCCCCAAACTTTTAGTCATTTTCCAAAAAAAAAAAAGATATTATGGTCAGAGGTGTTTTTTTTCTTTGCTGAACTGCGGCTAAAAGTGTTGAAAATAGTTATGGTTATGAGTTACATTTTACAAATTCTTTAAGTAAATATAACCCTCACAAAGACACCACAAATACAAGTGTGCGCGGATAAATACTTTATTTGTCTCTTCATTAACATTATTGTGCCTTAGAGTGAATGCGATTTATTACGATTTCTATTGAACAGCTAGACGTGATGCGTCAATAAAAAATATTCGTTACTTTATATAGTCAAATAAAATGTAAATACTTTATTCTGAGTGGGAATACCTTGAATATAGTTTGTTTATGTCTACAACAAAACTTTTTGTTGTTTTTTTTTTAAAACCCATTTATCTCTACAATTCTCTCTACAATTTAGAGAGAATGACCAGAATTTGAGTCGTGGTAAGGTTTCGCACTATTTTTATCATAATCAAAAAAAAAATTAATAATCGTGTAATTTTCTGATTATAAGACTTCTATACAGAATATGATATATTTTTAGGCGGGACACATTTTCTAAAACGGTCACAGTAATAAATATACAATGAATACTGTACAATAGTAAAAACACGTGGGGTGTTATTTTACTGAAACAGTAAACTACAGTAGGACAGTTTGATATGGTGGGACAAAATCCTTAGAAAACTATCGTCAAAGATGATGTTTGTGAAAATTAATCAACACCAGTCGTTTTCTAAAATTTCACATTAACATATAATAATATAAACAAGTTATAAATATAACATAAGTATTAATAAGTAATTTTGATATATTTGAGTACTTTTTGAAAACGTTCTGAAAAGAATATTGTATACATATGTTATACGCGGTTAGAATATTTCGACTGACGTACATGATAACCAATCCACATTTAGAGTTACTGGCAATAAATTGGCTGTTTGTCCAATGAGATTGGAAACAGTGCAGCGATGCCACGCAGGCATTTTTTATCAGCCAATAACAGAGCAGGTGGGCGGGTTCAGAGACGTCTTCGTAGCTGTAAGTACAACTTAACGCATGAACTTTGCTTCCTAAGTTCTTCCTTTTCGTAACATTAAGGTAGCTGACATTTTTATCATTATTTGAGTTTGTCGGTCCATTTCATTACATGCTTTGACTGTAGTTTATAGTCATTGTCATCTCTGAAGGCTCTTTTGCTGTCAGTGTGTCTAACCTCCTTGCTAGCTACTGTATATAGCACAGTATTAAGGCAGAAATGGAGGATAGATTACCATTTCATTAGCTAACTGACTATTTATAATACACAAAGATGTTTGGTTTATAGGTTTATGCACATTGTTTCTTTTTTTGACTGTTCGGTCTAGCTAGGTAATTATACTGTTTTTTTGTGTGCAGGAGGAGAAACAATGGCCCAACAGCATCATGGTTACCGGGCTAGTAAGTATGAGAACTTTGCAATCAAGCTGCCTTTTTTCTTGTTTACTGTGCGTTTCATCTGAATATATAATATGAATACGCCAGATTTGTCATCGGTTGCCTCTTAAAGATGATATGGATAATTTTATAAATTTGAATTACACTCGAACTTGTTGATCAAATCAGGATGAAAAGTGAAAACAAATGCTGTTTACATCCCCGTAGCATTTTTACATTCTGTTACAGTGACATGTTGACCAATGCCTTTCTAACCATTTTGTTGTTGTTGTTGGCAAGTCTTGGCAATTTGTATTAAATCTCTGTAATGGTGTATTGCCTCACACAGCCAAACAGAGAGCTCGTACAGCTCCTCCAGGAGATCCCCTTCTTTTTGAGGACACCAGTTCTGGGGTCCCACCCATTAACAACCAGAGCTACTATGAATCTGGTTATAATATGAACCCTGGTATATCTGGTGGCCAAGGGGCTGGTGGAGTGAATAACATATTTGCAGATCCAATGGCCAATGCAGCTATGATGTATGGATCCTCACTTGCAAACCAAGGCAAAGATATAGTAAACAAAGAGGTGAGATGTTGAGATGATGATGCATTACATTGCACAGTTCTTTTCTTTTGAGGGGTTGAACAAAACTGACAGTTTCTTTCTTCTTGCTGTGTTACAGATCAGTCGATTTATGTCTGTGAACAAGCTGAAGTATTTCTTTGCAGTTGACAGCAAATATGTCATAAAGAAGTTATTGCTTCTGTTGTTCCCCTATACACATCAGGTAAAAAAAGGGGAATTGTTGCATTCACTGGTACTTGAAAGTACTTGCATTCTTGACATGGTGGTCATTTCAGCATAATTTTAGAAAAGGTTTTGTTAACATAATGTGTTTAATGGATCTGATATGTGAACACCCTAGACAGGTTTTCTCTCAGATCAGTGTTGATCTAAGTAAATGGCATGAACCCGATGTCTGAACAGGAATACAGCACTGTAACGCTGTCTCTCTACTAATCTACTCTGATATCATCAGGACTGGGAGGTTCGGTACCACAGGGACTCTCCACTCCCTCCTCGCCATGATGTCAATGCTCCAGATCTTTACATACCAAGTAAAAATTCAGCGTTTCATATTTATTCTTTATAAAGTGTAGTCCTGTATATAAAAATCCAGTTGGTGATCTCACATGTTGGATTTTCTGGGGAGAAATTTTGTTACTAGCCATCATCAATCACAGTACAACAAATAATATCATACTGTGAAATGCTTCCTGATGCATGCTATTCCTATATCCACTCCTTTTTTTTACACTGGGATTTTACATTGTTATATAAAAAATGACTATTTGATTTTTGGTTTGCATATCAAAAGTGTTTAATCTTCTTTTTTTGTAGCAATGGCATTCATCACCTATATTTTGCTGGCAGGAATGGCTTTAGGAATCCAGAAACGGTGAGTTCTGAAATGTTCCCCACAGAAGCAGCATGATGTTTATATGTCATTAATGTTATACATCTAGATCTTCACATTAATGATGTGCACATTATTGTTACGAGTGTTAGATTGTCTTCATTGTTATGTCTGTACATGATCTAACTCTGTTTTTTTTTGTTTGCGTTATATGGTTGCTAGCTTTAGCCCGGAGGTCCTTGGTTTGTGTGCAAGCACTGCTCTGGTTTGGGTCATCATTGAGGTTCTTGTAATGTTGCTGAGTCTGTACCTGCTCACAGTGCATACTGATCTTTCAACCTTCGACCTTGTTGCCTACAGTGGATACAAATATGTTGGGTGGGTTTTCTCTACTACCTCCCATCTGCTCCTAATGACATCCTAAATTTTATAATCATGCAATTTTCATTCAGTATCAATCACACAAAAATTTGATTGATATGCATTTTTTTTTCTCCAGAATGATCTTCACTGTTCTTTGTGGACTTCTGTTTGGCAGTGATGGTTACTTTGTTGCTCTCGCCTGGTGCTCATGTGCCCTCATGTTTTTCATCGTGAGTACTAGGAGAGATTTAGAAACGCATAATAAATGAAGTATGCACACTATATGGCCAAAGGTTTGATGACACCTGACCATCACAAATATACGTTCTTTAGAAAAATCCCATTCTAGATATAGCTTACCATTTTCTGTTATAGTCGCATACACCCATCTATGAATGTTTTCTACTAAACATTGAAGCATGGCAGTAAGGATCTGCCCATTCAGCCTCAAGAGAATTATTGATTGATGATGTCAGGCACCAGTGTTTGGTGAGGAAGCCCTAGTCCACAGAGTTTTCTGTTCATCCCGGAGGTGTTCAGTCGGGTTGAGGTCAGGGCTCTGTGCAGGTATTCTTTACTTATTACATGCTTCTATTTTTCTGGCTACAGTTTGGGGAAGGCACACACATGTGATTGTCATTATTCACAAACCTTTGGCTATATGGTATAAGCTTTACTGGCCATTCTGCAACCCAAATCGGAGGTGTGTTGTTTAGCTCATTTACATTTAACTTCTGTATAATTAAACAAGTTATTGAGTTAGGCATCAGTTTGTAAGTGTTAGTGTTCTGCAGATTTAACATCTATCTCTGTTTTGAACAACATTTTTATGCTTCTTCAAAATGAAGCTATTATTAGCTGATTAATTTGAAATGATAATTGTGAAGAAGCATCTAATAGTGTCACTAGGTGCATGAGTCACTACGTCGGAAAAGCAGCCAATCGTATTTAAATTTTAAGGTCAAGTTGTTGCAAAGTTCGCTGGCCAAATTTCTTGCCAAGTTGCTCCTGTAGCAAGAACCACTGTGTGTCTTGCTTTTTGATTCACCAGTGGGAAAAATAGTGTGACATTAGGGCTGGCTAGAGCTGGGTGATATGTCCTATAAATTGAATCTCCGATTTTTATGACAAAATTAGATTTTTAGACCAGAGACTAGGATAGATTTATTTATTTATTTAGAGCAACTTCTGAAAAGTACTTTTGGCTTGGAAGCTCGTGACAGGGGTTGATTATTAATAAATCCAGGCCTCACCACTGTGTATATAGGCAGAATGTCTTTAGCAGTGTAACGTGTTTTGGGGCTGACACTGTCTTTTATTTATTTATTTATTTTTTTGCTATGACCAAACTTTCTTAACTTTCTTTCCAAAAATTCTTAACAAGTGCACTAATGGTGTTATTGTAATTGTCCTCAGGTCCGTTCTCTCAAAATGAAGATCCTTTCTTCACTGTCTTCAGATGCAATAGGTGCAGGAGCAAACACCAAACCCCGTCTAGGCATGTACATCACCGTGGCTTCTGCTGTCTTTCAGCCAATCATTATCTACTGGCTGACCGCTCATTTGGTCAGATGACCAGGCAGAAAGATTCACATGGAGGAAAAGAACTTTAAAGCAGTGACTGTTGTCTAAAAAATAAAATCATGACTCCATAGCTTTCTTTGCCATTTCAACCTGGATACATGGCCTGCCAGTAATCATAATTTTTCCTGGGTTTAGGAACATGCCATGGATTTATAATTATCATTGAAACTGTCATCTTTTGAAAAGATTTCCAGAAATTTCTTAAATTTTTTCAGTTTCAGAATTTTACATTTTAAGTATTAATTGTTTTTTTTTCTGACTTTTAAATGTTAAGGAACAAAATATCACTTCTCATTTAAGCTGAATTGTTCAGTTTACCCGGTGTCTCTTACGCCCAGCGAGATTTTGTGTGGTATAGTGTAATTGTGTTAAACACACTCAGCTGAGGCAATGTGCCCTTTTTTTATTTATCTGTGCATCAACAACAGTGCTTTTTCTTACAGTTGAATAAATGGTCAGATAAATTTTAATATATTCTTTGTTGATACATCAATTTTCTATTATTTTTTTTTTTAGGGTATTGTACACTTCACACCATATAATACCGAGCTCTGAAGAAGAATAGTAGAAGAGACTGTTTTATGAATATCTATTTATATCTTTATGTATTTGATGATATCTAAACTGATTCTTATCAAACATCCCACAGAGTACTATTTATTAAAATACCTTCTCTTTGTATTATGTATACTGTTATACAGATGTTCTTGAAAAACCTGTGGCCCCTTTACAAATTTCATACTAAATAGGACAATGTCAATATAGCACAGTTCTCAAGGTGTCATTTTGATTGCATGGCTATGTATAAAATGACAGAATTTAAAGGAAATAGCGATTGTTGAAAATGACAGTTTTAACTTCGGGGTCTAGACTGTGTTCCCCCCTGTTAAGCTAAAGAATCTTTAAAACAAATCCTGATGTACACTATTATGTTATGTGTACTTCAGAATTGTACTATTTTGTAAGGTTATGTTAAAGTACTTTTACAAAAGTAATTTATCTGTCATTCTTGGATATGGTCCAAAAATAGGGGTAAGTAACATACAGTAAGGCATTTCAACAATACAGATATATACACACACACCTCAAAAAAATAAAGTGAACACTTAAACAACACAATGTAACTCCAAGTCAATCACACTTCTGTGAAATCAAACTGCCCACGTAGGAAGCAACACTAATTGACATTAATTTCACATGCTGTTGTGCAAATGGAATACACAACAAGTGGAAATTATAGGCAATTAGCAAGACACCTCCAATATAGGAGTGGTTCTGCAGGTGGTGACCACAGACCACATCTCAGTTCCTATGCTTTCTGGCTGAAGTTTTGGTCACTTCTGAATGCTGGCAGTGCTTTCACTCTAGTGGTAGCATGAGACGGAGTCTACAACCCACACAAGTCGCTCAGGTAGTGCAGTAGAGCTGTGGCAAGAATGTTTGCTGTGTCTGTCAGTGTAGTGTCCAGAGCATGGAGGCGCTATCAGGAGATAGGCCAGTACATCAGGAGACATGGAGGAGGCCGTAGGAGGGCAACAACCCATCAGCAGGACCGCTACCTCCACCTTTGTGCAAGGAGGAACAGGAGGAGCACTGCCAGAGCCCTGCAAAATTACCTCCAGCAGGCCACAAATGTGCATGCGTCTGCTCAAACGGTCAGAAACAGACTCCATGAAGGTAGTATGAGGGCCCGACATCCACAGGTGGGGGTTGTGCTTACAGCCCAACACCGGGCAGGACGTTTGGCATTTGCCAGAGAACACCAAGATTGGCAAATTCGCCACTGGTGCCCTGTGCTCTTCACAGATGAAAGCAGGTTCACACTGAGCACATGTGACAGGCATGACAGAGTCTGGAGACGCCGTGGAGAATGTTCTGCTGCCTGCAACATCCTGCGACCGGTTTGGCAGTGGGTTAGTAATGGTGTGGGGTGGCATTTCTTTGGAGGGCCGCACAGCCCTCCATGTGCTTGCCAGAGGTAACCTGACTGCCATTAGGTACCGATATGAGATCCTCAGACCCCTTGAGAGACCATATGCTGGTGCGGTTGGCCCTGGGTTCCTCCTAATGCAAGACAATGCTAGACCTCACGTGGCTGGAGTGTGTCAGCAGTTCCTGCAAGACGAAGGCATTGATGCTATGGACTGGCCCGCTCGTTCCCCAGACCTGAATCCAATTGAGTACATCTGAGACATCATGTCTCACTCCATCCACCAACGCTTCGTTGCACCACAGACTGTCCAGGAGTTGGCGGATGCTTTAGTCCAGGTCTGGGAGGAGATCCCTCAGGAGACCATCCGCCAACTCATCAGGAGCATGCCCAGGCGTTGTAGGGAGGTCATACAGGCACATGGAGGCCACACACACTACTATTGTTCCCTTTAATTTTTTGAGCTGTATATATATATATATATATATATATATATATATATATATATATATATATATATATATATATATGAGAATGAAGCAGTAGTTCAGGATTTGAGCTTTCATTTCTGATATTTACATCACACATTTTTTTAAGTGATCTCAGAATATGTGACTGACAGATTTCTTGACGCTCAGTTGTGTCCCATTAGAAGGATAAACAATAATGGTAAAGAACGATCATTTTCTTGCCCCACTGAAGACTGCAGCTGTTGTTTCAAAGAATAAACCAAAATGTACAGCTGTTTATGGAAGAATAGTAAGTAATTGAGCATAGCTTTACAATTTGTCATACTTTGAGAGACCACTGGTGTACTTACCAGTGACTAACCAGACATGGAACAGTTTGGACAAAGAAAACAAAAGCATTTGATGGAGGAAAAAAAATGTGAAAACTGTTAAGAATAGCTCGGAAACAACAATCAGTGACATCACCAACAACCTCCACAGGGCAGGGTTGAAGGCATAACAATCCACCATTCGAAGACAAAGACTTTGAGAGTAGAAATATATAAGATGAAATATATAAGATACAATCTACTCATCAGAAGTAAGAATCAAAAGGCCAGCTATGGGATTTACAAAGAAATACAGAGATGAGCCTCTGCCAAAGTGATGGAAAGGCCAAAGTGTGGAAAAGAAAGGTTCTGCTCATGATCCAAAACATAAATCAAGAAATGAAAGCTGATTTGAAATGAATTCATCTTTTGATATCAAACCCAAATGTGTACAGTGTACAGCGAAAACAAAATAACTGGATTCGCAGTTTTAATACTTTCACTGGATACTGTATGTATTTTGAGGGTGTACAATTACAGAATGTAATCCCTCTCTATTCTACTGACAGAGTGTAATTTTATGAAGTTATTTCTGAACTATTCTCAGCACAGTGACATAATCAGTGTTGTTAAGATTTTAAAGTCAGTGCTGGGTTTAAAAGGACATAATATGGTATAATATAATATAATATAATATAATATAATATAATATAATATAATATAATATAATATAATATAATATAATTAATATGGTATAATATAATATAATATAATATAATATAATATAATATAATATAATATAATAACAAGGTCAAGGGTGTCCAATCCTACCGAGAAAGTGTGGCCAGTGTCGCAATTTTCACTCCAAAAATCCACAGATTGGAAAGCCAAGATCAACAGTTTAACCAGGTGGACTCAGGTGTATCTCCTGCTTGATTGGAATGAAAACCTGCACACCCCTGATACACCCTAGGGAGTATTGTGGTCATGAAATGAATTATGAATGAATTATGGATGAATTATATATGATTAACACAAATTTTAAATGGAAAAGGAAGCTATAATTTCCATCTGTATACATAGGAGTGTACAAAGTACATAACTGATACTACCAGCACAACACCCACCAAAATACCATTAACATATCTCATTGATATGCTGAGAATGATCCACACCCAAATGGTATCTGATTAGCATTGGTCCTATGTACAGTCTGCCCTGTTTCATTCATGAATAAGGGAGAGGAGGGCTAACAAACTGTGCATTGCAGCAGATGGGCAGCAGACAGTAATTGTATACTAGAACGTTCACCTGTAATGTAGGTGTACCTGATGACAAAGCCAATGACTGTGCCTTATCTTTCAAAAATTGTGTAGTAAAATAAAAACCACTACATGAATTAGCTCTGATTTCCCAGTCACCAACTAATGTTAGGATTCTGACTAACTACCCACTCCAAAGTTCAACTGTTCCTACAAAACTGTATCTTTCCTTGCCACTGAAAGTCATCTATTAAACCCTGAGTGTCTGTCCATGTAAAAGATACTTTAGGTACAGATGATACCTTTGAGTATACACCAGTGACAAGAAAACATAGAGTTTAGTCTGCGAATGTATGCAGATTGATTTGTAGCCATGCAAAAACTGAACAAAAAGGTTTGAAAGATAACTGCACTTAGCCACGCTCTGGCTAAATAGCTGCTTGTCTCTTTAAGGATGGTCTCGCGCTTGAGGCGCGCGGTCTGCAAAGCGTCTTTTTGGTTTCCTAGGTAACTTGGGAAAGGAGAGGACGCGGACAGGACAGTTAGGGGATATTTTTTGATGATTTGCTGTTTCCTAGGGAACGTGGGAAAGGAGAGGACGCGGACAGGACCTTCAGGGGATATATTTTGATAATTTGCTGTTTCCTAGGTAATAAGGGAAAAGAGAGGACTCGGACAGGACAGTGAGTTTATATTTTTGATGATTTACTGTTATTTTGGTTAAAATCTGTGCAAAATTCCTTTTTTCGCCCCAACTTTTTCCGCAAAGAAGTAGGCATATTAAATTCTGAGTGAAAGTAGTCTGTGAGGTAAGTTTCTCCTACCTGTCGCTATTTATTCCTCACATGAATGGCTCTTGAGTGCATAATTGTTCGCACCGTAACTTAATATTCTAGCGCCATTTTGTCAGGTAAATGTGCCATGTGCTTTCACTATTATAACTAAAAAGGTAATGTGGTGTAATAAATACTTTTAAAAATATTTCCCTCTTGTTAATGAATTATTATTATTATTATTTATTTCTAATATTATGACTCTGCCGCCCCTCCCCCGCATTGCTCTCTGGTAGACTGCACTTGAAAGTGTGTGTGTGTGTGTGTGTGTGAGAGAGAGAGAGAGCAAGCAAGAGAGAGAGAGAGAGAGAGAGAGAGAGAGAGAGAGAGAGAGAGAGAGAGAGAGAGAGTCTTTCTTGGTTTACTAGTTTGCTCAATTATTTACCAACTTGCAGAATAGTTTTGTGCAGGACAGCTAGACCTTGTAATAACATTTTCAAAGATTTTTGAGACCTATACAGCATAGTGCAACCTATATATATAAAAAGTGCAGTACTAATGTTTATCTTATTTGTAATTTACCTTATTACTTATTACTTATTTACTAGTTACTTTATCGGCATCTTTGAATGAATTTAATACTTCTTTGGTTTGTGTTCTTACAGCCCAGAAACTGAATGTGTGTACATGTGCCTTGGAGCTGGGAGTCAGATGGAGAACCACACACACACACTGCCATCCCTTTCCCCCATCAATTCCTCCACAAACCCTTCTAAAGCACCTTCCCTTTCTCAATCTCTTCCCCAGCCCTATGCTACAGTGCCTGCCTCGATCCAACACTCTCCGCCTTCTCTGCCCCAGTCCTCTCCTTCTCACCTCCTTCAGTCATCAGGAGGGCTTAAGTCACACTGCCTCAGTCTCTCAACTTCATCAGATCAGAATGACTTGACCTGCCTCAACTGGCTGCATCAAAGAAACATACTGCCTCTGTCCAAAATGCCCCCACTGCCTCAATTTGAAATGCCCCCTATCTCAAGTCTACCATCTTCCCCAGGCAAGCCTCCATACTCTTTCAGCAGTCTCATCTTTATGGCCATTGAAGACGCACCAGAAAAAAGGCTTCCTGTAAGAGGGATCTATGAGTGGATAGTCAACAACTTCCCGTACTACAGGACAGCCCCAAGTGGCTGGAGAAATTCGGTGCGACATAACCTGTCCCTGAGCAAGAGCTTTTGCAAGATACAGAGGGACAAGGGTCAAGTGTGTCTCTTTCCATGACTTTAGTTTTAGTACACAAAATTTGGATGTTGTGCTCATACTGAACATCCGTACTTCAGTGTTTTAACAATGAAATCTGTGCTTTTAATCACAGTCCATTGGAAAGGGGTCACTGTGGTGTGTTTGCCCAGAATATCGGCCGGCT
The DNA here is from genome assembly GCF_030014155.1 of Tachysurus vachellii. Taxonomy (NCBI): domain Eukaryota; kingdom Metazoa; phylum Chordata; class Actinopteri; order Siluriformes; family Bagridae; genus Tachysurus; species Tachysurus vachellii. The sequence continues at coordinate 12,072,425 of NC_083472.1, forward strand.
CTTTTAGAGATGCTCAAGAAAACCCATTACTTTCACAGCAATGACAGCAGTTTGCTGAATAATTCTGTTTTGTGAGTATTTTTTAAACTATACACAGATGTATTCTAATCCTTAGATATTGCATATAAAATAAGGTTTTACATTGATGGACAAAGGAAATATCTTTTGGATTAATTTGATCACTTTTTTTAACAGGTTGGAGGCTGTTGATAATGGCCAGACTGCTGTATGTGACACTATGGCAATTTCAGGTTAAGAGATTTTATTTGTAATTACAAAACCTAAAAAGAAATGAATCTTTCCCACATATGTAGAACTGTTTCCTGATTCTTGCAAAGACAACAACCAGGAATTACCCTAGCAACCTATAGGCCTCTTTATATCTCTTTATATACCTCTTTATATGTCTTTTTAGCTCAGGCTTTAAGCCTGTGTCTGTGCTATTATTCTCCATAGGCACTTCTTTATAGAAATAACTGACTAGATAGTATGTTATAGTATGGAATTTTGCATATCTGCCTTCAGGATTGACTTTAACATATGGGAGCAAAAGTAAAAAAAAAAGACACTGTTCAGTAAATTGGAATGATTATGGAAATCAAAGCTTTAAGTATTATTTTTTTGTACTGTTTCCCTGTACATAAATAGATCACTGTATAAATCACCTTTTCGGTTGTGTATTACAGACTTAGACTCAGATAACCCAACCCTGTCCTCAAGTGCACCATGCTCTTTGATCCCAGAGCATGAGGAGCTGGTGGCCATACAGTCGGTAGAGCTTACAGAAGAGGCTGAGTTGGAGAAAGACCCACTGGAAGACAGCGGCTACATCGAATTCCACTATTATCAATGTGAACGATACCAGTACCTGGTGCTGCCCGGGAACAGTGACCTGGACCTGGAAACAGTTGAGATCCTCCAACTTGATGCAGAGGCACAAGAAGCTGCAGGATCGCTGCTTGATTTAGCAGGAGGAAACCACTGATACTCTGATACATATTCATGTATAAAGCCATACAGGTCATGTATAGACTATGTATTATACATTTTCCAGAGTGGAAAATTGTGCTGGAATGAGATTAAAAGAAATGAGGGGGCTTTTTATGTACAGCTTTCATGCATTGCAGTTTTGCACAATTTGTGCAAAAACAAACAAACAAAAGAAATCTGTCATTCATGACATTCAATAGGCAACTGAACTATACCAGTCTTGGACTTATTCAAAAGTGTTCTTAAACTAGGATAGACACTTGCCACCCAGAATTAAGGATTTAAGCACAAACCACTTTTAAAACAAACAATACCGTGGTTGATAAACACATTTATCAGGCAGCACTTTTTATAGCCATATAAGATGTATACTATGAAGATATAGTTTAATAATGAAAGCACTGGGTTGCAAGATTATTAAGTACACCTTCCTTGTTGCTATGCTTATTACTAGGTAACCGTATCATTAAGGTCACAGGTGTACAGTTACTGGTGTAGCGGAAAGTGACCATCACATGACCATTGCTGACCAGATATTATTTAAAAGAGGGACCATTTTCAGAACTTGTCCAAATAATAGCTGATTAGTTATGGTCTTAACATGCTCCTTTCCAATAATGAATGGGAAAGACAGCAACTAACAAACTGAAAAGTTTCCATTGATAGCCATCAGTTTGACTGCCATTGGATAACTGCACTTACATGCTGGGTGTACCTAATAAACCTTTAAGTATAAGAATGAATATTCATTTTTTCAGTGGTGTAAATTAGATTAATGATATGGAAAACTGCCAGCTAAAAAGCCTTATAAATAGGTTGTGCGTCCAAAGTGTAATATTCAGTCTTTTTTCCACTGTTTATTATTAACACTGTAATGTCAATGTGTTTTAAAAGTTTCATTTTCTGTCATAATTAGTGCACCATATTTTATTCTGTTCATTTAAATAGGTTAATTTGTTTAGTGGTATGATTAGTAACGTGAATCAAAATGCCTCCAGGTTTTCTTTTTATGTAAGGCACTTGTCAATAAACGTCTGCAGTGATTACCCTTGCTGTGCCTAGTATACTGGATTCGGCTCCATATTTAAGATGAACACACATGGTTTGTTTGTTGACTCAGCTTGTTTCAGCACTACTTTGTTTATTCCTTAAATGACTCATTAAAGAATAATACTACAATTAACCTCTGAGCCCTGTTGGTCAAAATGAATAACAAATATTTGCATCCTCGGGTCTTTATCAACCGTTTCGATCCGGTGTAAGCTGCTGTTTTATTAGAAGTGCATGCCGGGAGTTGTAGTTTTAATGTCGTCATTTCCGCACTGTGGGCAGCCTGGGACTGACAATCTAACTACAACTCCCATGTAGCATGTCGGTATGGGCGATACAACTCGGGGGAAAAAGTTGTCTAATTGTTTCCAGACTACGGTAGACGCTGTCTTCTCAAACTGAAGCTAATAACCTAACGGAAATAGAGGTAAGGTAGATTAATCAGTTTTAGTGTAAGTGTTTACAATACAATGTTTATATCTTACTTCTGATAAATAGTTCCTCTAGCTTCGTCTTCTGTTAAACGAGTTTGCAGCGCATCAGCGCATAAGTAACTAAAAGTTACTTTTAAGCTTAGCTTTTTATTATTTTTTATATTATATTTAACTTTAATGCCGTTCATAATATACTTCTACATTTTCTACATGTTAGATAAGACAAATAACAACGTCTTTGCTAATCGTTAACTGTTTCTTGTCCCTCGAGGATTTTAACTGAATATTAGCAAAGATACTTCCATGTAGCAAACATTCGCACCATTATGGTTTTGAGTTTTCTTGACTTTTGTTATTTAGTAGTGATAGTAAAGGCTCCAAAGCTCCTCTTATGTAAATTTGACACGTTGCTTTAAGTTTGGACCAACAGCTTCACTGTGAAGTCTGTGTGTAATTTGGCGTATTTTCATTGACACAAAATATTTTGCCAATTTATTCGCACAAAATGGTTGGTGTGAAAAGCGTGTTTTTGTTGGCGCCATACACGTGTTTGATGATAACGCAATTTGATGGACGTGTTAAGGAGCAAGTGTTTTTCTCCTGTGTTCTGTCACGTCAGAGCCCCACAGAAAGAACTGCAGATTCACCAGTGAGAAATGTGAGGCATGTCGTCGCTTGTGTTTTCATGCAGGCCACCACACCTCAAACCACTACTGTATTCGTTTTAGATAAAATAAATATCCACAGATGCTGGTTGGGTCGCATTTCTAGTTGTAAAAGAAAAAAAAATCAGTCACCATCATCTTCTGACTGCTACAGTGATATTAATGCAGTAACATTTAAGTAGCCTCTTTCAAATTATTGCTTGAAACTGGTGATTAGATTCATTTGCCTACAGGCAAAGGGTGGCCAAGATTGCAAAAACAAAGGCTTTCTTTCACAGGGATGTAGATCTCTAAGTGGAGAAGAGCATGGTTTTAACCTCTCTAGGAGTTTGCATTACACGTTTCCAGAATAACTACCCTTTTTTTCAAATGATTCTTCATACAAAGATCTTGGCTTGTGAAACAATCAAGCCGCTAGTCTTGGCAAACATGATTCAAGTCTGAAACAGTGATTATATTTTAAGTTTGTATTTACTAAGATAAGTATTTACAAAGCCTAACTGTGTACATGTTCTCTGCAGCATAGTTGCAACAGCATAGAACCAAAGATGGCCACTAAACCTTGCGCGGTCCAAATTGTGACCGTCAATAAGGAAGATCACTCCTTTGGTTTGGAAACAAAAGCACTGGAACAGATACTCTTAGCACCTGCGGTTCGAGATCTGGAGGTTGTGGTGCTGTCTGTTGCTGGTGCTTTTCGCAAGGGGAAGAGCTTTCTTCTGGACTTCATGCTTCGATACATGAACAGGAAGGTCAGTCACCTACCATTACAAATGTGCAAATCAATGTTATCTGCATAATGGATTATTTCCAAATAATTCATTTTCAGGTGGTGTCATACCAACCTCAAATAGATTTTTTTTCCTATTGCAACTTGCCCCAAAAAAGTTTTATTCTTCTCATAGTACAGAAATCTTCTAATGATTTACAAATTTAATTGAAAAAATGGAAAATTGTAGAGGACCATTTTTTATTATTAATGAACTGTCACAGTTTTAAATTGTTTATAGTTACTGTTTAATATTTTTGGGAAGCTACACTGATCATTATACTAAAACCACTGACAGTTGAAGATACAACATTTTTTTATCTTGTTACAATGGTGCCTGCTAAGTTGGTGATGTATTAGGCAGCAAGTGAACAGTCAGTTCTCAAAGTTAATGGGTTAGAAGCAGAAAAACTAGGCAAGTGTAAATAACTGAGCAACTCTGTTAAAGGCCAAATTGTGATGGCTAGACAGCTGGGTCAGGGCATCTCCAAACAGCATGTCTTGTAGTGTGTTTCTGGTGTGCAGTGGTCAGTACCTACCAAAGGTGATCCTTGGAAGGACAAAATAAATGTTAATGCTGATTATAAAAGAAAGGTGTTGGAATAAAGGTGTTGGCTGTGTAGCTGCAGACTGGTCAAAGTGCCCATGCTGACCCCGTTCACATCTCACAGCTTAAATTGTACCGTGGAGCAATGGAAGACAGGGGCTTGATGTTTTCTATTACATCATGTGGATGGCCTGGTGTGTGCATTGCTTACATTAAGGGAATCATGGAGACTTCAAAGCACTTTTGTAAGTTGCTCTGGAGAAGGGCATTTGCCAATTGCCATAAATTCTTATTAACTTATGCTCTAAAAGCTATAGAGGCGTTTCCTTGTCCACCCTTTCTTTTGTTCTCTTTCTCTAATGATGTTAATAACACAAAGAAAAAGCACAGAGAAATTACAAAGTACAATTCTGACTAGATGAAAGTTTGTCCAAGAAGAAATTTGTCCACACAGGCTGCTCAAGTACTTGTTCAGTCTCTTGTCATTTCAAGACTGGATTACTGCAATGCACTGCTGGCAGGACTACCTATGAACGCAATCTGTCCTCTGCACATGATCCAAAATGCAGCTGCATGGCTTGTTTTTAACCTGCCAAAGTTCTTGCATACCACCCTGCTTCTGCAATCCCTCCACTGGCTTCCGGTAGCTGCACGCATCAGATTCAAAACACTGATGCTGGCCTACAAAGCCAAAAATGGACCAGCTCCGTCTTTCCTCAAAGCCCTCATCACTCCTCGCACTGCACTGATCTACCAGCACTGCTCGACTAGTTCCACCATCTCTCAGGGTAAGAGGCAAGTATACTACAAGACTCTTTTCTGTTCTGGCACCAAGGTGGTGGAATGAACTTCCCCTAGAGGTCCGGACAGCTGAGTCACTGGATATTTTCAAATGGCGGTTGAAGACCTACTTATTCAGGAAACACTTCAACTAGCACTTCTTTCCTTATCTTTTGCATTTATATTTATTAAAAAAAAAAAAACTGACACTTTTTCATTGTAACTCTGAACAATGTTTTAAACTCATGGTATCTTAAGTATGTAACCTAGTGAGCCAGTATTAATGTATCCAATGTTAGAGATTTAAGCACTTATGTACGTCGCTCTGGATAAGGGCGTCTGCCAAATGCTGTAAATGTAAGTATTTTGATTTGGAGTAATAATTTTCATTTATTATAGAACAAGACATCATACTTATTCTTATTTGTATATTATTACACTTCATAGTAGTTAATAGTTTAGTTCCTCATATCTCATGTGGTATAGCATCAGTGTTTCCCCTACCAGTGTTGTTAATCTCACTTCTTGTTACAGAAAGTTTCACCAAACAATGATTATGCATTCTTTGTTAATTATTAGTCTGGGTAATGTGGCGTGTCTGCTATACAAGTCCCAGTGTGGGCTGTTAAGAACAGGCATGTTAATATACTTGTGATTTTGGACCAATCAGATATGAGAATTCAGCAGTGGATGTCGTATAATGCTGTTTTCTCTTTATAAATCAAATAAATAAAAGTTGTTTAGCAAGCCATCACTCTAGTGTTCCTTAAATTCTGGAACATTTGTCAGTGAACATGCTCAAGATCCACTTAATTCAAGGTAGGAGACAATTTGACTGGATTGACGTCACCAACCGCATTCTCTCTACTTACTACTTCAAACAAAACGCATCAGTTTGAGACATGGGGGCTATGTGAACTATGTGTGCTTTAACATTTCTGTTTCACTACCCTTGGAATGGGGTCAGAGTGCAAAGTCCAGAATTTCTAAGACACCACTAGTGCAGTTTTGGGTTAAAGGCTATCCCAACATTGTCCAGAACCTGACCGCTCAACCTTCTGATTAGTTGCACAGAATCTTCTGAGCAATTTTTAATTTTAATTAAAATTATGAATTCTTACTGTAATGTGTAACATTGTGCTTCTATGTAACACTTAATACCTGGTAAAGAAAGAATAATGCAGATCTCTTTAACTTTTAGAGATTTAGAGGTTTTATAAAAAATGTTTTATATTTTATATATAAAAATGTCAGCTGTGATATTTCAAATCTTTTTCAACAATTAGTATTTTAAAACCCTTACAGTATTGTTTACAGTTTTGTGAGCAAATATATATATATAACATGATACATATCTTGAATTGCAGACTTGAGAGAATTTTTCTGTCATATAACCAAGCCTCAGTATGTGTAAGTGTTATGCATATGCCAGGTGTCAACTTTACCTCATGTGCAGAAAATAACGTGACTTCATTCCCACAGACCCACATTTTTTACTTATGGACATGATTGATATTACATTGCTGCGTTATTAAAAAGCTGCTTAAGGGGACAAGACCATTCTCTCTATCAGTTGCTTTAGATATTAGATATGCCTAGTGCTATAAAAGATAGGACTGTACTTTATAAAGGTAAGGACAGTAAAATGTGTTACCAAAAAAAAAGCATGTTGAAAGCAACATGGATATAGTTATGGGGAGAGAGGAAAAAAAACTGTCGTGAATATCTGTACGTTAGAGGACAGTGTTGACCTGTAACTCAAATGCTCACCGGATAGGCACGTAATAGATCCACACCTTGATGACCTTACTGTGTCAGGAAGTTAGAGGCAAAGCTGATCAGACAATAGGAATATGTTGTTACTCTAATCTGACAAAAAGCTAAGGGGAAAAATGTGAGAAAATGTTGTCGTCTTCATTGTATTTCTTCACGTGATTTTCGCAACTGTCTTGTGTAACTGTATGCACTGTCTATGCCTCATTGCTATACAAATGCATTCAAGTTCAGTATAATTTACATCATTTAAATGCAAAGAATTTGGCTGCTTTATTTTTCACAGGTTACAAGAAACGTTTACCTAAACAGCATATTTTTTATATTTTATTTTTTACTAATGGATCCTTTTAGTTTAAGCATTTCTTTTTTACATATATATATACACACAACATTTTGTCTTCAGTATTTGTCAACTATAATGCAATAATCCAAAAAAGTAATCCAGATTATGCAATAATCCAAAAAAAGTAATCCAGATTATGTAAAAATGCATGTTGTTGCAGCAGAGGAATGAAAATCTGAGTTTGATATAAATTGTACATTACGTGTACGTCTAGCCTGATGTACATGTAGCTAAATACTATGAAGTAGTTGGCAGCAAGTGAACAGTTAACAGTTAGTTCCAGGCTGCACTAGTGGAAAAAGGCAGCCAGTGGAGGCAGTCTAATGCTTTGGACAATGTTCTGCTAGAAAAATTTCAGTCCTGGCATTCATGTGGATGTTACTTTGATGATGACCACCTACCAGTACATTGTTGTAGACCAAGTACACCCATTTACTGCAGTTCCTACTCCATGAACCTATGATCTAGTGTAATCCCATTAAATTTGACTTTTACCATTTACTCTTCTTTTTCTGGTCCATTAGCCCGGACATGGCTGGCTTGGTCAAGAGGATGAGCCCCTCACAGGATTCTCTTGGAGAGGAGGCTCAGAGCCTGAGACCACAGGCATCCAGCTGTGGAGTGAAGTCTTCACCATGAGGAAAAGTAATGGCAACGAGGTACAGAGAGATCAGCATGGCGTCCTCTTTAAAATATTAGTCTCTGCTTGTAATCAGAGTATATACAGTGACTAAATAATGAGTCTCATTACCATATTAACTATTAACTTATGAATTGTCTTTAAAGATGTGACTCATTAAAATAATTGCAGCTGTTGCTACTTTGAATGGGTGCAATAAGCAAATAGTGCTGTGAATTTACCCCATTTATCTAGCTGGTGAAAAGTTTTCTTCTCTTTTTCTGTGCCTTTCATGCAGTACTTTACAGTTTATAGTGTTTATAGTGTAAACAGTATAAGCATGAACACAGTTTTAACTCTTCTTTCCTCAAGGTGGCAGTATTGCTTATGGACACACAGGGAGCATTTGATAACCAGTCCACAGTGAAAGACTGTGCTACAATCTTTGCCCTCAGCACCATGACCAGCTCAGTGCAGGTGCAACCATAAAAAACTTATATTTAGTCCCTAATATTTCATTGCTTGTATTGTGAGGGGTGCATAGCTATTGATTTATTCATAAATGGTTGTTTTGTAGATATACAACCTTTCACAAAATATCCAAGAAGATGATTTGCAGCAGCTTCAGGTGAGTCTACTATGAAATGTATAGAAACTGTTCTGTTTGTAGTTTGTTTTAGGTTTGTGCAAATGTTGTGAATTTATCCACTGTCTGGATCATTTTAAGTGATTAAGTATGAGTAAAGAAAAAGTAACCATATTTAATCATAGTTAATTAATTACAATTAGATGGATTGAGGTTGTAACTCTAACTGCTGTTATTTTCATGAACACACATTCCACTTACCATCCACTTAATTAGGAAGGCATGTACACCTGATCATTTAAGGGGGTAACAAACAAAAAAAAAACGGGTGCAAAAGTGACGTTACCGAGACCTGGACGTCCATTGAAAATTGCTGAAAGGTGAGAAGGAAACTGGTCAGGAAGGCTGCCAGGAGGCCTACAGTAAGATTAAAGGAACTGCAGGAATTTTTGGCAAGTACTGACTGTGTGTTAAATGTAACAACCATCTCCTGTATTTGTAATATGTTTGGGCTGTGGGGTAGGGTGGCAAGACAGAAGCCTTGTCTTACGAAAACGAAAACATCCAAGCTCGGCTAAATTTTGCAAAAAATTTGAAACCAAGGTTGAACTTTTTGGCCATAATTGCAAAAGGTATATTTGGCACAAAAACAACACTGCATAATTAAAGAACACCATAATCACAGTGAGGCATGGTGGTGGTAGCTTTGGTGCTGTTTTTTCTCAGCTGGAACTGGGACCTTAATCAAGGTGGAAAATTCAAGATATTGACAAAATCAAGATATTGACCCCAACCCAACACAAAAAAGATTTCAGTTTGTTTTTGAGTTGTACATTTATAGGATTTATTCCACATTTAAGGTGGAAAATGTGCTGAAATTATTTATCTTGGTCTTATTTTTTATATCACAGTAACCTGGCATTTTAACAGGGGTGTGTCAACTTCTTTTATCCATTGTATATTCTTCCTCCCAGCTCAAACAAAATTGTCCATTTCATCTATTTTTACAAAGCGTTGCCACAGAAAACAGGAGATCAGTAGTTTATGAAATACTCAAACCAGTTCTTCTGGTACCAGCAACCATGCCTCAGAGCAGGCCATGGAGATCATGTTTTTCCTCATTCTGATGTAAAATTTGTCTGTATTTCTTGACCTGTGTCTGCTTGATTTTAAGCATTGTGCTGCCGCCACATGATTGGCTGATTAATGAATCAGCATAAGTGAACAGGTGTTCCTTTTAAAGTGGACAATGATAATATATTTTAAATATGACCTGAATATTTGTTTTTGTTTCTTTCCCTGTAGCTGTTCACGGAATATGGCCGACTGGCAATGGATGAAATCTTCTTAAAGCCCTTTCAGGTAAAGGCCCAGGTTTCAGGAAAATGTCAGACAGCTTTGAGAGCTGTTTTATAAATCTGATTTATAAAGTGCATTACAGGTGTGAGTTTAAATAAGAAGTGTAAAATTGGTGTACAGTCAAGTATCTTTGTACATGTTTTAGCAATTTCATTTTGCCAGGAGTTGCCACTGAAGTAGCATAAAATAAGACAGAAACTTGTAGTTTTAATTTTACATTGCAACAGGATTCCTACCTGGCCCACTACCGAATTTGACCAATCATGGGTGTTAGTTCATCACATCCAGCACTCTGGGCCATAATTAATTATGTCTGCTAAATATGTTTCAGCATGACTTATGAATGTCCTAAATGTTTTTTGCTTTTACTTGAATATTTGGTTTTGTTTGTGATCTCCGGCTTTCCTCAGTCACTCATGTTTCTGGTCAGAGACTGGAGCTTCCCCTATGAGTACAGCTATGGGTTGAAGGGAGGCGGTCAGTTCTTGGATAAACGGCTCCAGGTATTGTTGATGTATTTTGTGACTGCTTTGCCAATGCTCAAAAAAGATATGCATCAGTGAGTAGTCAAAGGAATAAAGCAGAAATAATATGCAGTATTAAACTTGTGGCTCTATGTGACAGGATACATTACACATATATACGTATACATACATACAGTAACAACTTTACTTGTCCTTTTTTCAGGTGAAGGAATCTCAACATGAGGAGCTACAAGCAGTAAGAAAGCACATTCATTCCTGTTTCACATCTATTTCCTGCTTCCTGTTACCACATCCTGGCCTAAAGGTTGCCACAAGCCCTTCATTTCAGGGACAGCTCCGTGGTTTGTACTACTGCTTTGTCATTGTCTACATTCTTAAAGTCCCCATTAAATGTCGTCTTTGCTGTGATTCCATAGTTTGAAGTATTTTTTTCTGAAATGTGTAGTTTATCTGCTTGTCTCGCAGCTGCCAATAGTGATTGAGATATGCCACATTCCCATCGATTCTAAACAAACCCGACAGTTGTTTATGTTAACTAAACAAAGAGATTAACAAGAGGATTTTATTGACTGTGACTGATGAAAGAGCCTTGACTATATAAAGATGTAATCACAGTCTAAGTTAGTTTTATATATTCCATCTCTGAAGAGCTCAAAAACACACTAACGCACTGCTTCAAATGTGCTAGAGAGCTGTTACTTTAGCACTGAACTAACCTCCAGGAGGGAGGTGTGTGTATAGGTCTAGACAGCATTTGATTGGACAGTCACAAAGTGCCTGGATATTTAGCATTTTCATTATTTTCTCAGAGGTTATTAACTATAATATTAAAATGAGAACTATTTTTTTTTTCAGATATAGCAGTGTATCCATAACATTAAGAAATATTATGTTTCAAGCTGTTGATATGAGCTTGGTGTGTATATGTATATGAAGACATTTGGTTTTGACATCAAAATATGAATATGAACCAACAGATTAACTCAACTTGAAAAATTTACATCACAGTGTCTTTGGTTTAAACCCACACATTTTTCAAGTGATCAAAAATATTGGCACATATAATAACAGGTGTTTTTTGATACCTGTGTGTGAACTGTTAGTTTCATTGTTTAAACTATTAATAGCGCTGAATGTGTATTCTTTGTTTGTGACCTGGGATTTACCTATGAAGACTGCATCTGTTGTTACATAGGATAATGTGTGTGTAACGTGCAATGTGGCCTCTTTTTTTTTTTTTTTTTTTTTTTCTTTCTTTTTGCGCCGTCCTGTCTTGCAAGAAACTCGCAGATCAGCAGTTTCTGAACTACTCAAACCAGCCTCGCCCTCCCCAACCAACTTGCCATTTTCAAAGCCACTGTGACCTAAAGCTCTTAATCTACATCTACATAATTTTATTTATTGTAGTACTTGTACACAATTGTCAAAATAGATAATTGTATAAATGAAAGTGGGCAGTGTTTTGCAGCGTTTTATGACATTCTCCCAGCACTTTCAGCACAATACATAAAGACAGAGGTCCAGGGTTTAGTTGAGGGCTGATAACACCCCTGTTAGGTGTTCACAGCTTGTGTAAATTGCTGTTTTCATCTCCTCTTCACTCTTTAGATGTGGCACCTGAGTTTAAAACTGAGCTATGCAACCTTATTCCCATGCTACTGGACCCTGAGAGACTGGCTGTGAAGGAGATCAGTGGCAACAAGGTGACATGCAGGGGCCTGCTGGAGTACTTCAAGGTGGGCACATACACCTGGTGTTTAATGTTACATGTGTTCAGTGATAGAATAAACATTGTCATTCTCATGCATGCTGATATTTTTTTATTTCAGTCATACATTAAAATATACCAGGGTGAAGATCTACCACACCCAATGTCTATGCTGCAGGTAATTGCTATACATGCTTTTCAACTCCTTTTGAAACCTCTTTTGAAATGTATATCTGTTTAATTACATCTAAAACAAATGAGTCATATGACTCAAATTTCAGTTGCACTCGCACTTTTCTAAGAATACAAAAAAGTTCTTGTCTGTTGTCCATTTCATTGCTCATCTCCTGACTTGGTTTGAGTGAATTTTAATGAATCTGCAACCACTTGCATACTCATTCATTAAATGTCAACCCGTGTTACCAGTTTCTGTTTACGTCCCAACCACATTTTCAGAACAGTCATAAGCATTGTGTTGACTCATGCAGGCTACAGCTGAAGCTAACAATTTGGCAGCTGTGGCATCCGCTAAGGACCAGTATTACAAGAATATGGAGAAGGTTCGTATGTGACTTGGAATCACTTAACATATCGTTATATCTTGAACATATAAGTTGTCTTACTTTCATCTTTTTCCCCTCATGTCCTCTGCCAGGTCTGTGGTGGAGATCTGCCCTACGTGGCACCTGACTCTCTGCTGGAGAAGCATAACTTCTTCAAATCAGAGGCTCTTCATCACTTTAGCAGCATTAAGAAGATGGGTGGGAAGGACTTCTGTGCCTCATATCAGGCTCATTTAGATGAGGAGCTAAATGAACTGTGGGAGTCATTCAGCAAGCACAATGAGGTCAGAAGCAGGAACAGAAATTATTAAACTAAATTTTTTTATATTATTAAAATTTTTATTTTTATATATTTATATTTTTTTCAAATCTCTTTCTCTTTTCAGTCAAAGAACCTTTTCAGTGCATTCCGTACACCAGCAGTACTTTTTGTCCTGGTTTGCCTCTTGTATGTGCTCTCAGCACTTTTACTGTTCATCGGGCTGAGCAGTGTTTCATTCGCCTGTGACTGTATGCTGGGTTTGGCCATGGTAGCTATGCTCACGTGGACCTTCATTCGCTACTCTGGCCAATACCGAAATGTTGGCACTGCCATAGACCAGGCAGCCGGAGTGTTACTGGAGCAGGTAACTAGGGAAGGAGAAATAACTAAAATATCTCATTGTAAGAAGTATCCAAAGTAACCTTTTACAAATGTATTAAGTATTGGATTGAATATTATGTTTTAATACTAGTTTGACAGTCCCCCTCAACCATGCCTTTCTTTTTTGTCTAGGCCACCGGAATGTTGAATAAATCAAGAACCCATCCGATTACGCAAGGCAAAAAATCAAGATAGCTTTTTTAAGCAAATCAAAGAATCCTGCTTGAGATAAATAGCACAACACAAATTCAACCAATCATTTGACAACAAATATTGCTAATACACTTTCCCAAACTTAAATCTGTATCCTGTTGCAATGTATTTTAGCTTAAAAAGAAGCAATCAGTGTATTTTACCATGACAAATGATGTACCATATTTGACCTGCTCAGTATTTTACGATTGGCTTGTCTTTTCATAAGAAATTTGTTTTGATATCAAATGTTTATTACAAAAAGGTCCAATGAGAATGTACTGAATTGTTTCTTTTTTAAGAAAAATAACTTAAATTTCATCATTAGACAACTTATCAGACACAAGGTTGATTTTGCACAAGGTCTGTCCTCCTTAAAGTAGATGAAGTATTTTGTTTACATGTACTTATTTTAATATTGCCAAAGATCTTGCTCTTTGTTGGCACCTTTCAGGGCAATTTGTCATACAGGAAAAGACACTAGATATAAATGTCTTTTTTCATATTTATATCATTACACAACAAGCCATGAGTGTAATAAAATACACACTTGATTATAATAACATTTGTTATACTGTAAAAGAAACAAAACACTATAATAGAGCATTGTTACTTTAGCACCTTTATGGGATTATGTATACATTCCATCTTTTCACCAAACTTGAACTTTGCATATGATTTATACTCCTTTTGAAATTGTTTGTGTTAGCATCTTGTCTTCTGTTTTGGGAATTAAAAATTGTATTCATCAGGGACCAGCCCAGTCAAATTGGCAAATTAAATTGCATGGTGCTTTAAAACAAAAAAAACCTCAAATGTGGTAAGAAACCCTTTAAAACATGGTATGTGTTCCATTACAGCCACATATTAGTTAACCAAATTACTAAGCAATGTTCTCTGAGCAATGTCAGTCTGATTCAAATGGAGGTTTGTTTTTTGTTTCTTTTGGTGGTGGTGGTTGGTTAATGACAATATCACTGTTTTTCTATATCATCTCCTGTAAGTGTTATGCTATTTTACTAAATAACTGATGCACTCTTGCACTCACACATTTTTCTTTGTCAGCTTTGTACTTTTCTCATCTCATTTCATCTTCCCCCAGTGTTTTAATATTTGACCCTATCTGAGTTGGCCTTAGCTGCTTCTGTTACAAATAAAACCCTATTCACATTGTATTTTACCTTAAGATTTGATATCAGCCTTATATGGGAACATTTTTTTGTGTATTTGTTTTGTTTTCAGTGATGATCTGAGTAATGTGATCAATCGGTTTTCAAGTTATTGCTCTGCCACATTCTTTATACACAATTATATGGCATCTCAGCCTCATTTATGGCCTCTGTTCTGTACAGTAGTTTTATTCATTCAGGAAATGCAAAGGACCAGCTTTAAAACTGCAAAGTGATCTTGGTATATGAAGAGCTTTATTCATAAAGCAATATTACATTTCTTTATGCATTCCATTAATAAAAATCATATGCATGTGAAAGGTCTGTGTGATATTTCATTTGTAGTGTAAAGAAACGCAATGTTATTTGATTCTGGGAAATAGGTCTTGCACATATGTTTTGTCCACTAGGTGTCGTCATTGTCTTTTTTATTGTGGTTCAGAAGCCATGCTTTGATTTGCATTGGTATGAACGCAGAGATCACTCTAGAGTTCACGCTTCTTAGAAATGCACAAACTACATTGTTTTGCTCTAATATGCAGCTTTAGGTGTGTGTTTCTCGGTTATTATACAATTCTTACAAATATTTATAGAGAAAAAAGGAGACATTTCCTTATTTTGTCTGTTTCTATCTGTAATCTGTATAGTCCGCCCTCTAGCGGCCAATGGGGGAACTGACGCTAAGCGCACACAGCAGAAATGGCCTTTTCCCTTATATGGCGATAGCAGTCTCGCCGCTCGATGCGCGTGCACGAGCGCCGCCGTTTGCTTCCTTATTTGGAAGTGAGTTAAGCGAACCTTAAAAGGGGCAGAGACAGAGGGGCAAACACAGCCAACCACAGGCATCAGTGACGTGAAACTCCACGTTATAACAATTAGCTCTTTTTATAGCGGGCTGGCAAAATTCGTCCATTGTCACAAAAACAATATAACGGAATAATTATCGTTTTGGGGAAATGTTTATGTCCAAGCAATAAGATTTAATCTAACCAATAGGAACATAGTAATTAAATACACAATGAAGGTAAACTTAATAAGTAGTGTATAAAGCAGCGTCATTCTGATAAGCGCTTGTATCACACGTGATAACTCAATTATTGCTGACAGCTGTGCCCTAATACGCACGTGGGGTTACACGTGTATCCATGCGTGTCTTCACTTGATTGGTTAAACACGTCTAATCATTCTATAACGATTAATACAGGAAATATAGGCTAACCTAACACTTTACACGCTGTTGTAGGACACGGAACTCCACATCCCGGCGTGCAGACAGATAGCACGTGACCGTTCACGACACGCTCGTCCTCGTGTAAGTGGCGGGAGCGCGCGTTGAAGGGCGCGTCCGTGTGAGTCAAGTGTGCGAGAGCGAGAGACCGCATCACCGCTCATTCAATTCCTCCTTACACACCGACTAGCACAGAGACGCCGCGATGGTATGTCTGCATTTGTCCATATTTACTCCTTTGGTTGATACCGACTTATTGCGAACGTTTCTATAATGAGAGTTTGCTTTAAAATAACGTGAACTCGGAGTGTTTTCTCGGAGATTTTCTCCTCAGTCTGAGTTGACGCCATTCTTAGCCGCGTCCGCTAGCAGCTTAGCTTGTTCTCTTCACCGTCAAACATGACTGTGTTTTTTAAAACGTACGAATTAAAGACTTCACCTGGTGTAAAAAAATAAATCAATTTCCAGTGAGACACTTGACTAAAAGCATCTGTCCCGACTGTCAAATGTTTACTTTTCGTGTAAAAAAAAAAAAAAAACGGATGCAATGAAAAATGACAACCGACCTAAAAACAACTGGCGCCATTTTCTCAGCCGTCCGTATTTATTTCCGTTCATTTAGACATTGACAAAAATAAAACCGAGCACGTAGTTCACTAGCCTTTTTGTCCTCATGTCAAATTTAACACTAAAACGTGGTCTTTATGCCCCTGACGCCTCGATCACCGTGTTTCAGTGGTCCAGAGGCGAAGAAGGCCGTCATGTTCTGTGCTAATGCTAACGCTAATGCTAACACGGTCCTTTGTTTGAACGTGAGCATCCGGCGCATTCAAAAACGAGAAGTAAAATCTCTCTGCGCGTTTCGGTCCCTTTATGTAAATCAGGAGAATCGTTTGATTTCAGGGATGATTTATTATCGCTTTTCCCCCAGCGGGTTTTTTGTGTTTAGATGGTCAGCACATGCATCGACCCGCAGTCACTGTGGCCCCACCCTAATTACTGATGCACGCATCAACTGACCTGCTGTGTCCTAATCCGTACAGATCAACTGGAAACGGGGCAGATTGGCTGATTCTGCGTGTTCGTCGTGCGTCCAAGTATATTTAATAATAAAAAAATCGAGTGATGCTTTTTTTAATAGTCAGACGTTCGCTAGTTTGACACGCAGAAGGAAGCGGCGCTGCTGCGTGTCGTCACGCACTACGACGTGTCTTCCTGCCTGCTTGTCATTATCACACACGTTTAAGACTCACGAATTCGCCCGATATTTTTATTAGAGTTGACGTGTGTTGTGTTTTAAACACAGATTGCGGTTCGTTCTTAAAAACTGCCCTGCACCCTGAGAAGGCCGGAACTATTTCACCGGTTGGCGCAGTCTCTGTTATCTGCCGTTTTAAACCCATTCACGTGTCCGTGCAGGTCCTGTTTGTGGGAGACGTGTTAAAACTCCCCGTCGTTTTGTGATTTTCAGTGTAATGGAGATGGACTCATTGGTTCCTTGCATTTAGGGATCTGTCGGGTTACTGTACAGGTTTTGTCAAGCTTAGGATGTGTAGAATATATTGTGAACTTCAAAACCCTTCACGTCCTTTGGTGTTATGTTAACAGGAAGATGTGTCTGAGGAGGGATAAACGCATATCTGCTTTTGAACATACTTCAGAAAAATATAAAAATAAAAAAAATCCCCACATGTAAGCCTTGGGGTGTTTTGCTATTAAACTGAAGCGCATACATCCAAGTCAACGATGGAATGTATACCTGAAAAATCAGTGTTTGAGTGTCCTAGCCAGAACCTGAAACAAAAACTGAGGCTTTAGAAAAGCCTTTACTATTTAATGGATCTAGACTTAAGAACAAGTGGGAAATCTTGCCAATTCAAGAAGGTCAAAAGGTGTCAAGGTATTTTAGGGGTCTGCTCAGTTTTGCAACTAGGTTATTTTAAGATGTCTGCTTTTTATATTGTATTTGTTTGTTTGTCTTGTATGTTGTGGTGTAAAGTCTTTGCTTTTCGACCCTGAGTAAAACCATCCACGCCCTATTATACACTTCCGTGTGGTGGCTCACTAATGCAGCACGGTCATTCGGTAGCAACGACTCATAAATCTGCAAATGATTTTTCAGCCTCTTTTATGCCCCAAGTTAATATTAACTGGTTATTGATTGTCTGATCAAGTGTCAGTTTGCAGAGTCAGATTTAGAATTTGTTCTCAGTGGCTCACTCCTTTAGAGTCTTGGGGATTATGTTGCAGCAGGAACAGACAAGTTGAGACAGATTTCAAGAAGTTGAAATTCCAATCCAATCTGCCTCCGAATGTTGTAATGGAAGTCAGAAGACCTAAATAGGTTTTTATGGCATCTCAGGCAGTTTTTGATTTTTACAGTAGTGCCATTGTTCATAGATCGTCTTCATACTCCGTGGGAACTGACATGTTCTATGAGAGATTCTTTTACAATTGTTAATTTGTCATGTGCTTTAAAGTTGCTGAGTAATCCATATGTATTCCTGTAACTTTCATTTTCTGTGTCACTTAAGCAAGCCCCACACCCTGCCATTTTCTTTTAAAAACGAGTTGTGCCACACCTGATCTTTAGAGCTTATGTTCTTGATGTGTGCATTCCTTTTACAACTTCCTGGCCTCAGTAGGCTGCCTGGTGTTTCTCCTGTGTTGGGTATTTCCATCTGTACTGTGCAAAGTGAGTCAGGCAGGTAGTTGCAATTGACTTGGTTTCAGTTGGCATTGCTGGTTGCCATGTCATGTTCACTGAAAGCATTCATAAATCATGCTTATACTTTTCCTTGGCTCTGCATTCAGAACTTTGAGTTGGTAATGGTAATACAATTTTGCTGCTTTGTTTTTGTGTGTAGGCCTCCGGAGTTCAAGTCCACGAGACTGTGCTGACCATCTTTAATGAAATGAAAGTGCGCAAGGCTCAGCCCAGTGAAGAGGAGAGGAAGAACAGGAAGAAGGCTGTGATGTTCTGCCTGAGTGAGAACAAAAAGGAAATCGTCATGGAAGAGGGTCGTGAGGTCCTGCAGGGAGATGAGGGTGACCCTTTCCTGGCGTTTGTTAGTATGCTGCCCCCTGATGACTGCCGTTATGCTCTGTATGATGCCACATATGAGACCAAGGAGACCAAGAAGGAGGACCTGGTATTCATCTTTTGGTAAGGAAAGCTTGGTGGAATCCTTTTGAGTGAGTGAAGAAAATGTTTTAAGTCACTTTATACTGAGTGATGTTGCAGCTAAACTAGTGTTTTTACCTCCAGGGCCCCAGAGAGTGCTCCACTGAAGAGCAAGATGATCTATGCCAGCTCTAAGGATGCAATCAAGAAGAAGTTCACAGGTGAGTTGTTTTTGCTAATTGTCAGGGTTATATATTTCACATTTGTGGTACAATACTAATGATACAACACAAACTTGATGCTTGGCTCTGCTTTGCAAATGAAGATTGTTCTATATCGTGAAGCTGATGTAATGCATGACTGTAGAATCATTTAGAATTATTTTCAAACAAATGGCCCAGGTTGATGGTAGTGAGTAGAGCATTCATGTTAAAACTAGATTGTTAATGTGCATCCTGGTTCAGCTTTTTCTAAGTTTAACTCCTTGTGTTGTGCAGGTATCAAGCACGAGTGGCAAGTGAATGGGATTGAGGACATCAAGGACCGAAAGACTCTTGCTGAAAAGATTGGGGGCGCTTCGGTGATCACCCTGGAAGGGAAACCTCTGGATGAATGTTGCCACCATGGGAAATAGCTGTATAGCTGTTCATTTCAACATGGGTAGGGCAAGGGCACATGGCAGTGATGCTGGTGGGTGGGTTGAGTTGTTAAAGGTGACAGTTTCCAAACTCCACAAAAATTGGCTGTCATTCCATTTCACAAACCAAGAACAAAAAAAAAAAAAATCATCAAATGAAGACTTGTAACTGTACATGTTTGCAGGCAGGTTTTGTTCTTTTCTGGTTCCTTTAGATCGTTTAAGGAAAATGAGGACGGCAACCATTACAGTTTAACTATTGAATCTGCAGAATATTGTTCACACTTAGACTTTTTTTTTTTTTTTTTTTTTTTTTTTTTGCCAAACTTCTAGTTAATTTTTCTAAGTATGTGTGTAGTTGAGATTAGGTGTAGTACAAATTGACTTACTCCATAAGTGACTGCACAAGATGCATCAAGACCATTTTGGGAACATGAATATTTTCCTTGCTCATTCACCCTTCCTTTCTTATTTTATTATTCTAAATGATTTAATGATTCCAGCTCTTTATTTGCAGAAAATTTACAATCTGATTGAAACTATAGCACTGGTGTCATATTGTTCACATTCCTTAAGCAAACATTCTGGCTCTATGGGAAGGCTTGAGTTGATGAAAAAGTGAGGAGCGATGCATTAGGACAACCTGTGTACAGAGTTCGAAAGATATTGCATAGTGGATGTTTTGTATCGTCTCCTTATCTCTAATAAAAACAAAAAAAAATGCAATAAACGAGACTCTGATTTGAAGTAGTGTTTTTCACTGTCTTAGTGGTTTGGTCTATACGTTTTTCAGGGATTCTAGCTTGTATAAGTGTATATTGCATAAAATGTATTCGCATTCACCATGTTAGCATTACTTAACAAATAATAACTGTGCCACTAGAGGGCAGTAAACCACCACCGCACAGAAGGATCTTGAGGTGCATCCTTCTGGTATAAAGTTACATGCCAAGGTATTCTAGTAGCTACGTACAATGTTGTCCTATTTTGGAGTTTAGTATAATTATTCCAAAACCCCAGAAAATCCATCCTGATATCTGAACAGAGCTGGTTGAATATGAACAAAGTTATTTCAGTCATTTTCTTGACCAGTTTCCCATGTGATGAGCAAATTGCCAGTGACCACACATTTGGATGTTTGCTGGGATTATGTAGACAAAAACTGATAACGCTATTTAATAAAGAATGGGATTGTGTGATCTTGGTCACAGGCTGAATAATTGGCAAAAAACGTTTAAAAGCAGATTTAACTTTTTTTTTTTTAATGAAGCTTAAATCTTATGAACCACATCTTGTGCATTATAAATTAAGAACGACACCGTTATGATTGGGCTCTTGACCTGAAACACTGCTGTTCATCAGGACTCCAAGAAGACGTGGCCACTGTGATTCAAATTCAAACACATCTAGGCTTCCCTGGAACAAAATCAGGAAATATGAACTGGACATTAAGACATACAGTGGGGTTCAAAAGTTTGGGCACCCCAGGTAAAAATTTGTATTAATGTACATTTTGTATTAAACAACTTCTAATAAAGAAGCCAAGAAAAGATGAAAAAATCTCCAAAAGGCATCAAATTACAGATTAAACATTCTTATAATTTGTCAAAAAAAGTTAGAGAATGTTATAGGATAAGAATGTTTTATTGACAAATTATAAGAATGTTTAATCTGTAATTTGATGCCTTTTGGAGATTTTTTCATCTTTTCTTGGCTTCTGTATGCACATTAATACAAATTTTTACCTGGGGTGCCCAAACTTTTGAACCCCACTGTAGCAAGGATGAACCATTCTCCTAATCCTACAAGTGGTGTTTGGGGTTAAACAAAGTTGCAACTTACCCCTTTCAAGATTTTTTAAATTGAGTTTTTTTTTTTTGTTTTTTTTTTTTGAATCATTATATGATGGATTTTATCACACTATGCATATACCAAAAATATTTTGCAAGTAAGCAGTGGATCTCATGTTGCCCTGGACACTGTTTCCCAAAATCGTCACAAATATACTATAACTAACAAAGCGCATTTAAGAATGCTGTGATCTTTTTAGGCATCTCAGGCCTGGACTATTAGCCATCTGAATACACTTGTCTGTGCATTGTGTACGATACAGTAGTTTATTGATCAAAGTCTTTGGCAATGGCTCCTAAAAGATTTTTAAATTGTAAATAAAATCAATAAAAACTCATCAGCAACTGTTTTTCTGAAGAAACTCAATCTGACATCAACTTTGTTTCAGTTTAACAGCTATACCACTGAGAATATTATAAACACTTTAATAACTATGTGGTCCAATTCAGTCTCCTGTTTAAAAGCTGCACTGAATTGTGTGCACTGCAGATAGGAAGACTGGTCTGCAGCAGCTCTTAATTAAACAGAATAATATCGGGGCCTAGAAATGAGCTGAAAACTGTTAACACTAACACTATTATATCTTCAGAACCAATATTGTACCATTAGTGTCAAGTTGCATGTGGGCTGTTCATAATTATTAATCATATATAGATTTGATAATTGTAAAGATCAAAATGATTTTCCCCATTTAGTTTTGCAGAGAAAAGCCAGATGCTCCGAGGATTTTTAACATTGCTGCTTTCGACCACAAGAGGGAATAAGTTCTCTGTGAACGCCACATAGAAGGCTTTCATAGTATGGCCCAATAGAGAGAAACAATTACGGTCGACATCTTTTTGTTTATTAAAATATAAGCATTTTGATAAAAAAAAAAAAAAAAAAAGATTATCCAATGGATCCACATGTATTGTACTTGCTATCCAGTCTAGCAAGTCATGTCTGTGTTGCATACATTTTCTTGCTAAAGTCTGAATTCTAATCATATTTACCCAGGAAAATAACACAGATGAGTTTATGTTCAGATGTTCTATCTAACATCCATTAACTGTTCCTACACCCAGAAATTAAATTAGCCTCTATATTATTCTATAAAACACAAATTTATATCACTGACTAAACCAGTTTACTCTATCATAATCATGAATAGCAGAATTAAAGTGCCCCAGTTACCTCAATATTTGAAACAGGTTAATATCAGACAAAGACTGCACAATGTTATAATTGTAAGCGTCACCGTCTAAATTCAATTATTCAGATCAATCACCAGAAGTCACGTGACTCGCCCCAACCACTCTGTGAGGCTTTGGTTCTGAGTTCACTTGCAGTGGGTTAGTATGTGCAACATGTACTGACCTTGATATTGTTGCGAACATGCATCACCCATGTACCTATACTAAAAGCTGGTAAGATAATCCGGTGAGATTTTTTATTGTTATTATTTTTTGAATTCCTATACACAGTGTTGAAAGAGCATGCTTAAGTAGTATGTACACCATATTGGATCAAACACCAGACCTTGAATATTTTACCTCCAGGGGTTCTGTGTGCAGGCATATCTGACTCATAATTATCATAAACTCAAGTGAAGCGTAGATGCCATTTTGAAACAATATGTCTAGTAGTTGAATAATTCACAGCTCGATTTGTGATACACAGATTACGCAAGCATGTATTTGAAAGAAACAAAATTTAGTTATCTTTTTTCATTCCAGACAACCTACAGCAATTTAGCGATAGTTCACTGCAGTACTACCTATTAAAATAATATTATAGGCCTAGAATGCACATTATACCATAAATGGTATTTTGTAGTACTTTCTTTTAAATCTAGAATGCCTGTGCTTACATGCAATTATATTCATATTTTAATTAATTTTTTAATTTGTTTTAGCAAAATGTCATCTAAATGTCATTGCTAAAGAGACAATCAGAAGAGTTTGTGGCCCCAATAAATGTGCTTGGCATTTGGTATTTGCCTCAAATTTCAAGGGCAAGGATTGTTGCTTACAAAAAGTACAAACATTTATCATTGGTTACAAGCAGGTAAACTACATGGACAACCCCAAACTGTTTATGGCACACAACTGTATAGAATGCCTTTGAATGCTGTAGCCTTTAAAATTCACTTCATAAGCCCAAACTTGTTCCTGCACAACAATGCTTCTGTACACAAAGCAAGTTCTATGAAGATATAATTTGCCAGGTTTGTAGTGGAAGAACTCAAATAACCTGAACAGCACTCTGACCTCAAACCCACTGAACACCTTTGGGATGAACTGAAATGCTGACTCCACCCCAGGCCTTCTCACACAACATCAGGGCCTGCCTGCACTCAGGGGGAATAAGCACAGTTGCCCACAGCCATGCACCAGTATCTAGTGGAAAGAATGGAGGTTGTTATAACAGCAAAGGAGGGCTAAATCTGGCATGGGATGTTCAAAAATCATACATGGGTATGCTGGCTAGATGTCTACAAACATTTGGCCATATACTTTATATATATTGCCTGTACCCATCTTCTAACATTACCATTATTAATAGCTAATGTCTTGGCTGGGAATATTGCTGAGCCTCCAACTTTATTTGCTTCAGTATCAGCCTCAAAATGTACATTTGAGGCCATTCCCACTTTACAATTATTTGCACTCTGAAGCAAACACGTTTTAAAAAACAATGAAATGACTATTATTATTCAATTATCAGATTATGACCTAGTTTGAGCAAAAGTTCATTCTGACTAGCTTCAATAGATTTACTCTATTCTTACTGTTCATACATAAACATTTTATATGGAATACTGAATAGGAGGCTGCATGTACATGTAGCTATTGATTAACATGGGCACATGCTAGAAGATTCGTTATTGGGTTGTACACCGTGTCTGGTTTAAAACCAACTACTTGCGAGGTGTACTGAATGTTGTGATTATTTAAGAAAGTCACAACAACATAACTGTAATATCTGTTTTATATCTGTACTGACTGACAAGTGTACAATTCCACACCCTTGTGTGTCATTTCTCAGAATTCCTAACCAAATAATCCTAGTTGAATATTTAAAATGGAAAGGCAACAGTGTTTACTAATTTAAATGTACAGTAAATGTCCAATTATATGCAAACATGATATCTGATCCAATTTGGATTTACTTTGATGATCAAATCTAAAATCATTTGATGATTCCAAGAACCCTTTATTGAATTGCCTATAAATGCTTTGTCTATACAAGGGCTGCCTTTAACTTAAAAGCTCATGTTTTTCATTCCTCTCCTTCTTTCTTCTCATGCTTATCTAAATCAGTACTGACTGCAGTCTGCTTTGTTTCCATGCACCCAGTAACAGATCTGAGCAAATTTCAGGGGAGTGAAACGGACGGCTACATTGTAGTCACGGCTTTCACCGTTGATCTCCAACCATTGGTGTCCTGAGAAGATGCCAATCACCTTGCGCTCCCAACGCTCCAGAACATCATCCCATACACGACCATACACCCCAGACCCACTAGCCCCAGGTCTTGCATCACAATGCTGGTATATTAGATCATTACTCTCATCTTCTACAGGGCAGAAACGATACACAAGCTCTCCTGGCCTATCGCTGTCAAACCCAGAGAAATGGATGCGTTTTCCAGCCAAATCATTAGAAGAAGGAGCTACAGCAAGGCGCATAAATGGGCGGCGATGTGGCCAACGCAGTTCCAAAAGGGCATAGTCGTAATCCATGCTGACATCCTGGGGTCCTTGTATCCATCCTTTAGGCACACGTGTCCGCCGAACTCTCACCCAGCGCACCAAGGCCTTTTTCATGTCTTCTGTGGTATTAGTAGCTGAAGGTGGTATGAGGAAACCAACTCTGAGCTTACGTGCACCTTTGACATAATCTTTTCCATCATGTACACAGTGGGCAGCGGTCAGCACATGTTGTTTGGATACCAGAACACCAGTGCAGCCTGTTGAGATGCGTACAGCTGTGGAGAAGGGGTAATCCAACAGGAAGTGGTCACCACGAATGTTGAAGCGTCCATCTGCACCATAGATTTGCCTTCTTGTTCTTTTGTGAGGGAATGTGAGTTTAGGCTTCCTCTTGATGGACAGTGCAGAAGAAATGTTGCTGTCAGCATCATCATCTTCTAGATTGACAGTGGTTAGTGTACGTGAGCCATCCGCATACAGTGTTTCGAAGGCCAGCTGCTCAGTTAGATGTTCTTTGTCAATGTCTTCTACCTTGTGGTAGCAGCTGGCATTGCAGTGGGTGGTAAAGTCCAGCTGGGCCTTTGCACTGAAACGGGAACGAGAGAGAGCCAAACTGGTGTGAGGCACCAGAGATGGGATGTGTGGATTCAGGGACAAGTCAGTGGATGCGCTCATTGACAGAGAAGACTTGGATAGGAGAAGTAAGAGGAGCTGACCAACAACGTAGAAACGTGCCAAGCTCGATCTCCAGTAATGCGCCATGGCTAAGAATAGAAGAACCTGAAATTAGAGCAAGACATACTATTTACAACACGACTGCAGCAGTTTATCAATACATTTTATTTGGAATATTACACACTTAGAATAAAAAAATGACATCTAGAACCCTTAAGTGTAATTTGATTGTCCTTCCAGTGGAACCCTTACATGTTCTTTTAGCAAGTAGTTCCAAGTATAAAACCTATACATCCTCATAGAACCGCTTTCTAGTGTATGGTTAAAGTATGCTTTTAATCTCAGAAATGGAACTAAAGTGAATAAATGTTTAAAAGATCAATCGTATCAAATCTGTTCTCTAAATACATCCATGACTTACTGAAACACAAGAAACTTCATTTATCTTTTCATTACCATTTATTTCATACTCCTTTTATAACTCCATATTTTGTGAGAAATACAAGAAGGCTCCTTGTCATGTCTTATACACATTATATTAAGCAAATGGAAAATAAATCATGTTCAGACAAGACTACAGACATCTACACACTACACAGTATAAGAGTTCCAAAGATTTTACACTTTTTTCAGGGACATTTTATTAACCATTTAAAATTTTAGTGCTAAATTTGGCCAAATTATATTACATTAATTCAACCAGATCAATTAAATCAATCAAAATATTTTAGAATTAGAACTGATCATAGAATAGTTTTTTGTCAGTTTTCTCTCAACTGATCACCACAATTTTAAAGCCGAACTACTGAAATATAACTAGTAATTATATTATTATAATTTGCCACCACTGACTGACAACAACTAAGACCGGTGATGCTTTATAGTTTGGTATCCAAATATTAAGCAATAAGATAGGATATTAAGATAAAACACTTCAGTGACATATTAATACAAAGTTTATTTTTCTAAAACAGAATTATGTAATTGAGTTTGCAGGTTTCATCCTTCAGAAGCAAAAGTACACTAAACTAAGTTCAGAAAAGTAAGCACTGTCCTATTCCACAACGTGTCGTGGGCCCATATTTGACCCCTGTGTACGCCTCCCTGGAAATCTCGAGAACAACCTGTTTCCCAGCACCCAAAACTCACTTCGTCTTTTATGTTTCACATGGTGAATGGTTGTCCAACGCCTAACTCGTCTTGTTAAATTCAAGGAAAACACAGCATGTTTACATAGCTTCACTTGCATTGAGGCTGTACAAACCATAAAGTGGTACGTGCAAATGCTCAAGTGGATACTTGCAACGAGAAGATCGTCACCTCGGCAATGTAAACAGTCTCCCAGGTTACGAAAATGGAGCCAATTAAACTCTCGCATAAACATGGTCATTATATTAATTATGGATTACTATAATTACGCACGCGCTCCAACAATCGCCGTTATTCTACTTTTGCGCACGGTCTTGTATCAGTAAGTGATGTTGATAATGCGGCCAACAATAAAGAAATTAATCAGTGATATTGAACAATCGTAATTAAAAGAACTTAACCTTTAAAATGGTGTCTTAAAAAAGTTTCTGTTCAAATCCAAATCACGTCTTCGTCTTCAAGTGCACCGGCTATTCGTGCTCTGGTGTTTCCTCCCATTTCCACTTTATGCGCGTCTCCACTTAAATGTCACACGTTTCCAGAAAAAAAAATCACTCCACACTAACACGCAGATATACTCCACTTGCAGGCTTTTAGTCTAGTCTATTACACATCTGTACTCAAGTCCTATAAGATGAATCGGTTTCCTGGAGAAAGGCAGGACAGTATGTGTGTTGCCTACTGAAGTCTCTTCAGTCAAATAGGCAGAGATGAGTTTGGCGCTGCAGTTTAACCTCGTGGTCCTAGCGCCGCTGCGTGAGCGCGACCTGAGTACGATACGATACGATACGATACGAAAAGATGTGGAAATTTAGTGTTAGTCCATTCTATGTGCTGTTAACATGAAGAGCACTCGTGTTTAAAACAATGGAACAAAAATAAACCCGTCATTTACTCATCTGGTCTTGAGATCTGCAGTCTTAATGTGATGTAGTGTTTTGCAGGTGAAATAATGCCACTTTGACTAAAGAGGGTTGGATAAATTGTCAGAATCTGAGTGGCCTCTGCTACACCTCTTGATGGCATAAAATTATTTGAAACTCTCAGGACAGCTACAAATATGGAAGAGGAAAATAAAATACTACAGTAGCATAAGCTGACAGTGAGGCTATTTCTTGTAATCATGTGATTCAGTTTTCTGCACAGCACAGTATAACGGTTTCTTAAAATGCAAATCTATCATAAGAGGATGGAAAATGTCACCATACAGTCTGTTGTAGGGTTTGGTCAAGGTTTCTATTGGAATCATCACATATCATGGAACAAGTAAGAACCTTAAAATATCATTTAAGTCTCACAGTCTAAAACCAGCTTAAGGGGAAATCGCAGATAAATGGATTTTCCAGATTTTATAATTAGCCCATGAAGCATAATTGGATCTACAATTAGAATCAAATGTCAGATTAGATACAGATTAGTTAGACATGTTGTTCCAATAGATGTTTTTTAAAAATAATGGCACCATGAATTTCTAGGTATGTGCCATATTTTATATCAATAAAAATGTGTTCCATTGCTATTGAAACTACCTAATGTAGCAATCAGTAATTGTAAATTCAGTTTCATGTCTGCCAGAGAACCACATCTGGCAACCCCAACTGACCCTAGAAGATGATCTTTTACTGCTCAGATTTGTGTTTGATTGTGCCTCACTTGTAAACCACTTTACATAAAGTGTCTGTCAAATGAATAGCTGTAAATGTATTTACAGCTGGACTGAATCAGTTAAAAGGAATATTTTCAGAAATACCTGAATCTAGGAATATCATTGCATTTGCTTCTTGAACCACCTATCAAAGCAGATTGTGACCTTCTGACCTTGTGCTCAGACACTGCTTGTCCCATCATACGCTATATGGCTCAAGCTTTTTAGACATGACCATAGCATTCGTACGTGCTTTTTAAACATCCCATTCAAGATTTATTTCCCCTTCTGCAAAAAAAAAAAGCCTCCACTCTTCTGGGAAGGTTTTCCACTACATTTTGGGGTCACTGAGCACTGACGTCTGTGAGGAGGTCCGAGGCACACTATATCCTGTACATTTGTGCACTTCCAACTTTGTGGCAATAGTATGGGGAAGACACACACATGGATGTGGTGGCCTGGTGTTCACATATTTTTGGCCATGTAGTATTAGTCCATACAGACTACATTAACAGAGAAATGCAAATGTACAACTGTCTTTAAAACAGTTTTAATTGTGTTTTAATTGATTGGATTGCTCTTACTTCATTGATTGTGTCAACATCTGCACAGCACCATTAACTTTCTACAATAAGGTGTCTTTTATACAGCAGGCTGATCAAAGTTTTTTGTTTCTAAAAATGTTGTTGTTGCTAAAAAAATCTTGGCTCTGGAAGTTTCAGATAATTAATTCAGGATCTGGGGAACATGGGCTCTGTAACACATTAAATATTTTATTTTTTATTTAAAGAGCTGTGAATTTGCCCAAGTTACAGTATTCTGCTATCTAAACACTGAATTGTAGTGATATTTGGGTAAGTGCAAATGTGGGAGCCCACAGCACAGCTTGGTGCAGTGATAGGATCATTCAACAGCCTATGGGTCATTGTGGGTAAGCAACATGTGTTCAGTTTGTTTTGGCACTGACTCCTTCAATATCTTGTGCTCAGATATTTTCAAGCACATTTCCCCTAACATCTACAGATTTTTTTTTATTTGCAGCACAAATTGTTCTAAAACACTGATATGTACCATGCTATGTCACAGTTTATTATTAAATGTTGGGGTGAGCTCAAGGAACACAACTCTTCCAGCCAGCAGGAATGCACCACCTTGGACTGTCCCCAGCACCATGTACAGTGGAGCTCTTGTTCTTGACCTGTCCTGGGCTGTGGGAGGGGCGAAGGGTGAAGAAAAAGCTTACAATGAGTTGGGAAGTCTGTTAATGTGTGCCCTTTTCCTGCCGAAAGCCAATCTTTTATCACCTCCAGTTTCAGATATGAGCCCTGGGCCACAGAATCTTTGACTGGTTCTAAAGGTCCTTTCCCTCACTGTTAACTAAAGCAAACAGAAATTAAATTTTAGAGATAGAATGTGATGAAAAATGTATTATAGATTAGCCATACCTTTATATATCACATCATACTTAATTCAGAAAGATGAAACTACCCTTTGGGTAGTATAATGATTGCTAACTGATTTAGATTCAATGCATATTAATAAAAAAATTGCAAGGAAAAGTACTGACAAAATCTATGCATTAACCGAGCAAGCATACCTTAAATTGCCATGGAAATGCTTCTACCACCAAAAACACAAGTCAGGACATGTGTGGATGAGTTCTGAAACATTCTTAACTTAATATCCATTACAGGTGAACTCAGTGTCCTGGGACTTGTCATGCAATACAAATATCGATCTATTCAGAACTGTGCTGTGTAACCGAGCAGGTGCGTATACACACACCTCTATTTTCTCAGAATGAGCCAGAGAATTCAGCTTTATAGCCATCAGCCCTTTGTGGAGTTTGTTAACAACACCAGAAGGCTTCCTCTGCATTTTGTAATCTGATAATTGGCATCAAATTGAAGAGAGAGAAATAGAAAGAACCATTTTAGAACAATAAGCACTGAGCTTGACCCTCTCTCGCCCTGTTCACTGTCACTCATGGACTCAGGAATGTGAGGCTTCCAGTTACGGCAGGAGACCTGAGCCATGAACCCAAACAATGTCTCCTTTCTGCACCCTTTTATGCCTCGTTTTTTATCATCCTTTTAATTTTTTTTTTATTAGTCTCCATGTGTTTTACACCAAAGGGCCCCTTGTCCATGCGTTAAGACCATATCTTCATTTTCTACCATTAGTTTCCTCTAAAAAAGGCTTACTAGGTACCACTATGGAATTATTCTTTTCTAATTACACTTTCCTTATTTTCTTCACTTTCCTCGATTACCCAGCCATCTCCCTACTCTAGATGTACATAAAGAGTTATTCTCTATTTTGACAGTTTGTTTCTTGTATTAAACTGAACCAAAGACGATTAAATCATATGTGGCTATCTAAACCAAGTTAAACTGGGAATAATCCCAAGTTATTATTCAATTTCTAGTCCAAAAAGTTAGTATAATTTTGCCTAAAAGACAGCTTCTAAAGTTTGCCAGTTAAATGGATGTTCACAGGACAGAGTTTGTCGAAAGCAATAGGTAACAAGGATCATTCTTAATTTATTTTGAAAATACCTAAATAACATTGTTTATGTTCAAAACATTGCTTTAGCCAGATTTCATAGCTTAAGGTGATGAAATTGTTGAAAATTATTTCCAGACATTATGTATAAGATGGAAATATATGAGATGGAAATGACAACTGTTAAATTATGTACTTCATTTAGTAACCCTTAAAAAAGGGGTTGTGGCCACTACTTTGAAACAGTCAAAAATCAATTGGTTTCAATTGTCACTTTAATCTAGGAGACAAGAAAGTCTTAACCTTCAGTCCAAAGCTGAATAATGAATGGAATATACACAGCTATATCAAATGTTAATTTTCCCAGTTCCAGTAGCCATAGGATATAAAACATTGCACTACTGCATGACTCACTATGAAAAGATTTTTATTGTCCAACCACCATGCTTACAAGCCTGACATTTTATGACATCATTACAGAATATGCAAAATATATCAGTTTTTCCATCAAGCACTTTTTGGCCAGTCTGCAGAAAAATTCTGTCATGCAAATTAACTTTTATATTTATTCCACTTTCCCTAGTCTGTACTCTTTTGCAGCAATGTGATACCATCTCATTTAATACAGCACTGTTGTTATGCTGTTTAAGTTAAATAAAACAATATACTATATTCAAAAATGAGTAAAGATTTGTTTCAGTGTGATGTTTGTCTCAGTGTGATAATGCTGAAGGGAATGCTGGGATGGACAGTTTCTTCACTAGACAATCACTCATGTACATACAATCTCTCAGATGGTCTCTGTCCTTCATGGTCACATTTTTACATCAATGCACATATTTTATGTGTGCTACAGTATATATAGTAATATATTAAGCTAACAGTTTTATTTAACCTTATTTAGACTAATAAAAAATGTGCCACTGTTTATCATAAAAAATAATAAATATAATTTATTATAAAATGAATCATTTTTCTTGTTTGTTTTTGTGAGTTACCATTCAGGTCTTTGTCTTAAAATTAATTATCATATGACCTTTATAAATTGTTTAAAACATTTAGTGAGACAAATAGGGAGGATGTTTAATGAGACAATATTTCTGGTATGAAACTTAAATATGGATGAATATCTGTTTTCATTATGTGGTTCTTAAAGTGGTGTTCATAGAGAACAAGTATAGTTATAGTCTAGATATATATATTTCACCAAAGTAAACTCAGACCTCAGGTTTATTGGTGAAAAGAAAAGCTATATATAACTACAATCTATAACTACAACAAAATGTTCATTAATTGAATTGAATTGAATTAAACTGAATTTACAGTTGAAGAGTTTCCTGGCTACAAAAAGGTTTAAGAACCACTGTCTTTTTAGATGCATCATATCAGTCACAGCTCTAGAGTAGAGAAAATTAGGAGACAACTGTGTTGCTGTAATTTGATGCAAGTAATTGGCTTGTTATCTGAATCATATTATGGAACAACAAGCAAATCTCCTTCAGCCAAAAAGCCTGAAGCATATTTAGAGAAATTATTGTGTAGCAGTGCAACAGGGTGAGAGCTGAAATATACCAAGATACTTTCCAACAGAGATCAAGACAAGACTAAAATTAAAGACTATAAGTCTAAGATTGCAATCCAGGAAAACAGCCCTGTTTTGTCTTGGCTCAACTGGAAAATTCTTTATGTTTACAACTCTAACTTGTATTCTAAACAAAAATGCTGACATTGCTGCAGTGAGCAGTTAGCAGTAAAGAAGCACTAAATGGGCAGAGCTAGATGAGAAGAAAAGCTGATTTCCATTTTGAAAATTGTAATTAAAATGTCATATTTTTTTCATTTACAATATCTTTATCTACAAAAGGTGCTGACTATATTTAACCTACATCCCTGCAGATGTCTATGAAACTCGGCTTCTGTATTTGAGTAAATGCCACTTTTTAGCAATAGTCTACTATTTAGCTCAAATATTTCAAGCATTCAGAAACAATAAATAATAACACTTCAAGCTTAAACAGAAGAGAATGGGATGCTGAAAACTCATCAGCTGAGATTATTGCTTAAACACATGACTAATGGTATAACCACGCTGAGGAAAAGGGATGACAGTTGCTGCTATGTAGTGCAGGCCTTAAAATGGTACGATAGGAACCTTGAATATTAAAATAGCATATAAGAAAAGGAGCAGAGAAGGGAGACTGTATATAATATAAAAATACTGTAAGCATCTGCTTGGATCACAAAAGCAAAGTTCTCTGAAAGTGTGCAGGTGACATTTTTACAAGAAAGACTTCAAACAGGTTTGATTATTTAATCTCATGCAATGTTAATCTCAGGCTCATTCCAACTAAGACTGCAGCAGTTTCAAGAATTTGAGAGTTTTTTTAATCAAAAGATTACACTGAAGTATTTTCAAATTCTGAGAGACGACACAGCTGGATGTGCTTATTTAGTTATGGGATTTATCTTTTCACAGAATTTGAATCAGATCACTTGCTCAGTGAAATAATTCGACTGCACTGATGATCCAGATGAGTGGATGTTATAGTACACAGTTGCTAAATAAATGTACATGTGAGGGAAAATTTCTATAGAGTGTAAATAAAAAAGATTGTATCTACAATATTACAGGTAAACTGACTTCATACATATTGTTTGCTGTTTGCCATTCAGTATCAGATCCAAACAGAATATATGGTAGAATATAACAGGACATGGAATAGGCTGTGAAGTGCATCTAGAAGTAATTACCAGTGTTTTGTCATGAGCCAAAAAAATTCTGTCTGCTGTCTGTGTCTGATAAAATGATAGTCAGTAATATGACATTTCCCCTCTCGGTAAACAAAGACACACATCTTACATTGCTGTAAGTGCTCAGCTAGTGCAGAACTTATGTTTAGGGAAACATAAAACAATCATAACACATTAATGCTGAATCCAGCTACATACTGATTGAATGTGGCTAAGCTGGATTGTTTAACAAAGTTTGCTGCCAAAAATGAAGTTTGTTTGCCAATGCAATTTAGAAGTTCTTTTCAAAGGCTAGAAATCACTTTGGTGCCAGGGTTAGACAAGTGAAAGAAGGTAAAATGGGCTGAGCAGAGGAGAGAACAAGGAGGTTTTCATGTTTATCAAAAGATAAACAAAGGGAGAAAAGAGAAACTTAGGAGAACGTGGCTTCTTTTCCTAGTGCATTCTTTCCTTCATCAAGAATTCACTGAGGTTTTGGCAGACTTCCTTTATTACTGGCTCCTGTTCCCTTTGGAAGGACAAGGGAGTGTGTTTGGTCCGTGGAAGAGTAGTGCTAGATTGTGTCTCTAAATTGTTCCATAGCCTGAAAAGATCCAAGACCCACTCACAGCTCTTTAATGTCATACATACCAGCAAAGAGACTGAGACTAAGTACACTATCACTTAGCACTTGTTATAAAAAGACCTTCAAGCCATTTAAGTGCATAGTATACAAACACGTGGCCTCCATTAAAACAGTAGAGCACTGCTGACAAATTTTACATATGGCTTGTGCCACTAGAATTGTCCTCATTGGATAATAACTGATTCAATTAAACTGTTGGACCTGTTTGTACTGTGAATCACTTTAATCTACAACTGTTTTAGAGAAAACAAAAAAGCTCAGTATTCCAGGAAAGGCATTAAGACTTCACTTTGAAGTCAAGCTCATGGAAAGAAGCCATAATTGCTTCTGTTCCCTGTCTTCCCTTTCCGCCACCCCCAATGCACCACAACTTCAGGTTAATAGCATCATAGCAAGACCATTCTCACTGTTACATATAAAGAGATCTTAGAATGGTCTGACACATACAGCCCCTTGCCAAATATAACACAGTGGAGAAACTCTCATCTCTGTTCCTGACAGCAGGAATCTATTTGTGAGAAGCTTAGAAAAACAGGCCACGCTCTATTAAAGAGTGAATTGTGATATTGCGCCTATACTAGCAACCAAACCAGTGCTGCACAACCAAACCAAATGTCCTAATCTGCACAGTGAGGTGCTGACTAACACAAGTCCACACACTAGATAGAAAATGCCTACAATTAGGTATTAGGTTGTACTATAGATATCACTTCAATTAATTAACTGAGACCCGAGTCATAAGTTAAAAATGGTTATATACTGTAACTTTTCTTAATATGTTTTTTTTCCTCAATACTAGTAGATGATATCCTCAGCTGAAGAAATTCCCATTCTCTCAGACTGACTTGTGTCTCTTCCTTGATAAATAGTTACCCACACTCACTTGACAACTAGAACTGAAAAAGTATCAGCGGTCCTGATTGTGAAAAAACAACAGCATGATTCAAATATAAGTTAGTCATTTTGCTGTGCTGAATCCAGTGAAAAGAGAAATGTGATGTGGCATGTAGTTTATACTTTGATGTGGAATATTCTTTGTACATACAGCCATTCAGACGCAGTCCTCAAGAAAATTGCAGAATCCCAACATCACTGCAAAAATACATCATGACCGGTAATTACAGAAAATTTTGTACACGTTATTATGCCTAAAAATAGACTCAGTAATGTTTGTAGAGTTCATCAGTTAACTTGGATTTGTGCAGAATTTGCGTGGTGTGGTGCTCCCAGATTGATCCTGAGCTCGGGTTACTGTTACAGAGTTTCACATGTTCTCTTCATGTCTGTGTTTCCACCCTCTCCCAAAATTATGCCAGTAGATGAACTGCCAACGCTAAATTGCCTGTGGATCTGAATGTGTGTGTGTGTGTGTGTGTGTGGTGCTATGTGATAAACTGAATATACTCTAGGATATATTCCTGCCTTATGATCATAGATAGGCTCTGTATTCCCCATGACCCAGACCAGAATAAAGTGCTTACCAAAGAAAGAATACGCAATTTAGAGCCTGTTAGCCTTTTAGAAGCCTTACATGTCACTCAACCAATGAACCAGTTATAATGTCAAATTTAAAAAAAAATTTTATAAAGCACAGATGTGCATCAAATGTCCTGCTCTATCATTTTTCTTATATGGTTTAAAGTTTTAAACTAGCATTTGGTCCAGCTGTGTGTCAGACTCACAGAATAGTCACCCTTCACTTTAATTACAAAAATGAGGAATACTTTCTTTTGAGTAATTGTAAGTGAATGGAAAAAGACTGGACTGCAGCTGCTTGTCCTTTCATTCAACTGCCATGCTTTGTTTCAGCTGAGCTTAAAAACCTTACTCTCAAGAGGCATATTCTCCCTAATACATTGGGAACACTGATATTAAGGCAAGAAAACACTGATATTAAAGCAAGCCTTTCCACAGCTCACTATCAAACATACATGGAACAGAAGCTCAGTAAAAACTCTGCATAAAAAAAAAAAACTCAACCTCTCAAAAAACACGAGTATATTCTCCTACACTTTTAGGATGAATAATGTGAAGGAATAAATCATGTTCCGAAGCTAGTTTATGGTGGACCACAGCCATGCGGGCGTCAGGAGTTGTGATGAAGCTCTGGAGCCATAGAGTCCATCCAGCTCTGAGGCACGTTGTCTGCTGGGGCTCAAATGAAAACCATCTGCTATTATGCAACACTTCCTAAATGACCCACACCAACAGGCTTTAGGTGGATTAAGGGAAACCAGGCTAGACTATAAACTCCTGACCCCACTGGTACCATCTGAGCTATCATGCCTGAAGGGATGTCAAATTTATCAGTGGTTGGGAGGGTGTCCTATTCTGATTAAGACTAAGGCAAACTCCTTCTGTTGCATGCTTTGGACATGAAGCAAGCTAGAGCCATTCTTATTACTTTTAGAAACTTGTATATTGGGGAGTTATATCACATTGTATGTTCTAATCTCTTTTTTATTGAATTAAATAATAATATTTACAATTTAAAGAAAGTTCATATTGTTTTATCATTTTATATGTTTTCCATATGACACTTTATAACAAACTAATTCTAAAAAGCTTTTATGCATATATATATATAATAGGTACAATATTCAGAGTTTGAACTAGAGCTCATGGGTGTGGAGACAATTTATAACCGATGGACTCTTTGTATGAACACAACAGAGTGGCTTCCTTCTTAGTTTTTTTTTTTACAGACATTACCAGCTGTGCAGGAACACCTGTCTAAGGTTGCACACAGCTTCAGGGTTGATTGTGAGAATGTGTGTGTTTTCTATAGAACCAATAGGGTGGGTAAAGCCTATAGACATGGAGTTTACAAAACATACAAAAGGGTATCGCTGTCCCCAGCAAAAAGGAAGCAGGTATAATCAAAAAGAGAGACAGCAAACTGTTTCTGTAATATTCTTTAAGGAGGAGAATCAGGAGTTGTGACAGCAAAGGCTTAAGCTGGTTCATAGTTCCACAACAGTCAAGCCTGGTCTTGACATGTTTTATACATAGCTCACATATATAACAGCTGAAGATGTGTGTAGAGATTCATACAGATTACTGTGTAGTGTCAATCTCAGCTGAATGCCTTAGTAAAACTATAGTAGATCAGCATGAACAATGATATCTATCTATCTATCTATCTATCTATCTATCTATCTATCTATCTATCCATACATACAAACATACATACATACAAACATACATACATACATACATACATACATACATACATACATACATACATTTAGGTAAAAAATACTTTAAATTAACCAAGCTGCATAAGTGAACACACTCATAAAGTAACAATTAAATTACCTTTTCATTTTATTACTGCACTCAGTTTTTTTTAAAGTTTAGCATGATGGCATATCTTGACTTATTTTCCCACTCTTTCTTGTAAAAACATTCTAGATCCATCAAACTATAAGGGCAAATAATGTACACAGCCTTCTTCTGGTCACCCTTCATGGATTTTTAGTTAAATTCATGTCTGGGCTCTGGCTATGTCATTCAAAAGCACCTGATGGATTTGCACTAAAATTGACTGGTATCTGTAGCTATTCATGATTCTCTCTGCTTTAATAAAAGTCCCAGTACTGGCTAAAGAAAAGCAGCCACAAAGCACAATGCTGCCACCACTATGCTTCTCCTTAGAAATGGTGTTCTTTTCTTCTGGTAATTATGTGCTTTTTTGGAATAGGAATTGGATTTACCAGGCCAGAACACATACAGCATGGTTTGGGGTTTGAATTAGCTAAGCTTTAGTGAGAAAGAACTTCCGTCTAGCCACCCTACTCCTTAGTCCAGACGTAAAGAATGAGAGGTTGTTGTCACATGCTGTCACAACCAGTATTTGTCAGATATTTCTGCAGTTTCTTCGGTGATGCTCATAGAGTCTCCATAGCAATTTTTTTCAAAAATCATCTTTTACACACACAAGTACCACAAAACCTTGGAATCAACTACAGAAGACCTGTTTTGTTCAGCTTTTCTCCCATAACTGGCACTTCTGTCATTTCAATCACTTTAAATGTTTGTCTAATATTTCTAAGGCTTGTAGATTGAAGGACATGTCTACATTTTAATTGCTACAACCACCGTTTTTCAGCATGTTAAATTGCCATTAAAATGAACCAAAACTGAGTATTGCTTATTATTATTATTATTATTATTATTATTATTATTAGTAGTAGTAGTAGTAGTAGTAGTAGTAGTAAAAAAAAAAAAAATCTATTAAATAAGGTTGCCAAACATACCAAAGGAATGCGTTTGCTGTATCTTGGCTGAATCAAAAAAGGATGATACTGGTGACAGCTTGTGGTCTTGTGCACCATATGAAATGTAGATAAGCCAAACACTCCAAATCTGAGGCAAATCCTAAATGTCCCAAATCCTCATGTATCTTCTCAGATTAGTATGTGGCACTCTATCTATTCCTCTGACCTGTTGGGATCCTTTTGATTCAGCGCTTCAAAGCCATTTTTTCTTCACTTCTTCCTTTGTGCTTTTCATCCTCCAAATGTTGCTTCCTGTATAGTTGGAACTGCAAGCACATGGCATCCCAAGAGGCCACACAAATCTTTAGTGAAGCCCATGTGTCTAACACCTATATAATCTTTCAGTACTCTAATGAATGACCCGGTCACTATACAAAACACTTTAGGCTTTATTAAGAAGGAGATCTTACCATGCACTAGCAGAGAAATTCATTTCCACCAATCCTCAGGCCATTAGTAAGTTTACCACTGTCTGCGGAAATAAACTCACAAGAGGATGGTGGTGTTTTGCATGTGGACCTCACACATGCATGAACTGTATATAGACTTAGTCTAGATTGATGCATTGCCTTTTTCCTAAACAAGTAA
Source organism: Tachysurus vachellii (assembly GCF_030014155.1). Taxonomy (NCBI): domain Eukaryota; kingdom Metazoa; phylum Chordata; class Actinopteri; order Siluriformes; family Bagridae; genus Tachysurus; species Tachysurus vachellii. Next base: position 12,111,855 of record NC_083472.1, read on the forward strand.
ACAAACAAAGGAGCATATTGCCAAATACAGATCTGCTTTTATTTGAATGGGAATTAAAAGTGTGTACACATGCTTATGCTAACAAACATACATTAGTCAAGCAAGAAATCTTTCTACACTGTTGTTGAAAGACAACATAGAGAAATATAATCTTAATCTTAACCAAAGTTTGATTAAGTGTAGTAATCTTTCACAGAGGTAGCATTTATTTTTGGTCGCTAAAAATAGATTAACACAATCTAGGGTTAGAGTTACCTCTGACCTATAGTTCAGGATAATATAATGGAATATTGGCCTTTCTGACAAAGAGGTGCGATTAAATCTCAAGGAAACATCTAAAGGTGAAGCACAAGGTTAACAGCACTCAGACGCATGTCACAAAGTACGGGTCCAAAACACACAGCTGTAAACCTGCCAGTCAACAGAGACTCAAGGGGACATGTCCACATCACAGATGAAAGAGAGATGAAAAGGCAGGATGCAAACAAATACAAAGGAGTCAAGTTTAATGAGCCATGTTTACGGTTCATGCAGCTATTTCCAATTTGGTAAAGAAAAAATGTATAAAAGAAACAGGAAGTTTAGTGGAAGCATTAAATAACTGGTGCAGTTTAAAAAATGTTTGCTTGTATATGAGAATAAAACGCAAGACATCTTCAGCACATTCCAGTGGTTTCTGTCCTGGGTGAATATTCAACAGTTCAGATGTGTTTTTGATGGCATGGCTGGGACATATTCTCTGTGCAAAATAATCAAATGCAGCACTTTTCTCAGAATTGAGACAATCCAGCTGATTTAGTTTACTGAGGTTTTGTGCAATGTGCGTATTCAACAGCTGTATAATTTGATGTTTTCAGTTATGACCACCAGCTGGCCTGCTGTCAGAAAGGCTCGTCTCCATAGTGAGTCTGATCCATATGACAGACATTCATCAGGCTTTACTAGCTTTGTTTTTCTGCTGCATTTTCTCAACTTCATCTTTTTATAGAGAATGCATCATATAAGAGCTGTTTTCCCACAAGCATGTCCTTCTACTCTCACACAAGTTTTAAATGACATTTTGAAACCTCAAGCAGATCAATCTGCCATCAAAACCCAGCTAACAAGCATTCAGTGCTTCACTGAAGAAAACATTTGCACATTTTTAGTGGAAAACCATAATCCCATGTAATAAACAGTTTTCTTTACTGAAATCAGAATATCAGTGTGAAAGAAGGTCTGGTCACTATAAAATCCAAAACATAAGAAACAACAGAGAAAGTCACACGCATGCTGCAGCAGATGATTTGTTCCAATGGTGCCAAACACATCTGCAAAATTTCTTTACTAAACAGGGTTTCAGCAGACTGCAGTTTAGATGATCTTCCAATATTTGCTCAAAGTAACACAATTTTAGTCTCAGCCTCAGCCTTCATCTATGGGATGAAGAACTTTGTGTTAGTGGGGATGATTTTTTTCTCCATTTACTTGGACTGAATATATAACATTAGCTGTCAGCTTCTACTAAAATCTCTGACATTCTGGGCAACATTTTGATGCAAGAACTGTCAACACCTCAAAACTGCTGTGAGCTCTGGCCCAAAATATCATGGTAACCAGCTGAAAGTTTCGATAGTGTTACAGGGGTTTAGCAATGTTATACCTCTTGCCTAAGTGAGCCTTACATGCTGTTGACTCTTGTCTATGTTTATCATGATGTTACTTATAATAGCTAAAGTTAGCTTGAGACCAGATCTGTAATAATAACATCGATACTTGGCAACTGACTTTTTTTTACATAAAGGTTTTGAAATTGTATGTAATATAGCTGATTCCTTATTTTTTTTAAGTACCTATTGTTATTACAAAAAAATGCTTGATCAATACTGACATGTTTGTTTTTGATTAGGAGAAATGGTAAACACAAATCCACTTTACAGAAGTCCAGATATAGATTTAAACACCTTGTGAGCAAGTCAGAGACAAAAATGGCAAAGAAGAAACTTTAAGAGTATCCTGGTTCAAATGGAAGCACATTGTCTTCCAGATGATATGATCACTGAACTTGGACTGTCTTTAACACATGCATCTTACTTCTCCCGTTATGGCAGACACATGAAAGTTATAGTGGCTAATTCAGCATTTAGTTTCCCTACAGTATATCTATAATCAGTCCCTTAATCCCGCAAAATAAACCTGCTAGATTCCTATAAAACCATTTTACCCGTATTAAATTGTTATCTTGTTCTGTCTAGTTAGTATGCAGTCCTGTGTATTTATTATTTCACTGTTTTTACACCTTATGTATTCCTGTGTATTGTGTTGCTTGTGTGTTACACCATCGTCCAAAATAAACAGTGTTAATTCCAACATATATGGCAAAAGGTCTGCAAACACCTGACAATCACATACATTTAGGCTGCTTGAACATCCCATTCCAGATTTAATTTCTCTTTTGCTGTTATACATAAAACACCCACTCTTGTGGGACGCCTTTCCACTAAGTTTTGGAATTTGCCCATGGGGATTTGCTCAAGATCATTAGTAATGTCAGGCACCAAATTCATACTCTCATAGTCATAGGTGCTCAGTGGGGCTAAATTCAGGGCTCTGTACAGGACATTCAAGTTCTTCCTATCCAACCTCAGAAAACCGTGTCTTCAAGAAGCTCACTTTGTTCATATGGGCATTGTCATGGTAGGACAGATTAGGACCTTTTAGTTCTAGTGAATGGAAATTGTAATGTTATAGTGCACAAAGACATTCTATACAATTGTGTGCTTCCAACTTTGTGGAAACAGTTTGGTGGAAGATTCACATATGAATGAAATAATAGGGTGTCCGTAAACCTTTGGCTAGATACTGTATGCAAGTTTTATTGGCAACAAAACCAATTTGACTTCGACGACTCAATGGATTTGTAAAAAAACAGGGTTGTCAAGAAGCATTTCATCTCCAGTGCATTAACAAGTAGCTAAAATGGCATAGAGCACAGTCATCAAAACTATCAACCAGCGATGGAGACATGGAACATGAAGTTGGAAAGAAAATGATAGAAACTATACAAGTAAATTTTGTGCATGCTACTGGCAGATCAAGACTTGTTTAGCAAAATTGAGAGTATAATTAAGCTGTAATTACACCGCTGAGTGAAGGTAGCGCTGCTTCAGGAAGAAAAATGCTGGGTAAAATTATCCAAAACCCTGTTGAAACTAGTATGATAAAAATGTGATCTTTGAACAACGGGTTATCTCTGTTAAATGTTAGACAGTCGGTGAGAAAGATAAAGTTTGAACAGAACCCATAATTTTGTTTACACACATCATTTCCATTCTGTGTGAGAAATTCTTTCACCTAGAATCCTTCAGAAGGTCCAAAGCATGTGGCTCAAGCAAATCCTGTCCATCCATCTGTGGGCTGGTCTTTTCTCTCTTTTTCCAGAAGAGTCCAATTGTTTAAAAACTTCTCTTTCCACCTGGCTTTTCTTTTCAGTATCAGGTAATAAAATGCAATAAACTGGTTAAATAAACAATGAAACAAAACATGACTCAGATGCAACAATTCTAGAGCTTAACTACCCTCTCATCAAGAAACAAGAGCTGTTTGCTTATTTCCTGACAACAGTCGTAGTTTCACACAGTGCTTCACTTATTCATGACATCATTTAAAAAAGAAAAAAGAAAAACAGCAACATGACCTTGTGATTGAAGAGAGACTTGGAGGAGCTGAGGCAAGAAGTAAGCAGTCACAGTCTGCTGACATTGTGACCCTTAACACACATGCAGAAAGGACTCACACACTGGATACACATGATCCTGCTGAACTCTCCCACGACTAAACCACCTTTGCCAAAAGGGTCAAAGGAATTATAATGCAGTCTATGTTGGGGCTCAATATTTATAGTTGGGACTCTAATGTAAGCAGAAGCAGAAATTTCATAGAAAGCAGTAACTGAAATACAAACTTACTTAAAAAGTCTTTGGACTATATATAGTCACAGTCTGGATTTCTACTGTGGACAGACACCTAGCTGCTTTTAATAACATCAGTATGATGCTTAGTCTGTCCAGAGACAGGAGAAAACATATTGAAAATCTGTACTAGTTTCAAGTCCCACACATTTCTGTTTTAGATGTTGTATAGTAATATGGTCGTAAAATATGTTCAGTAACACACAGTATTTAACATTATTGTTACTGTAGACCTGAAGCCTGTAGCCTATGTACCATTTGTATAAACAGCATTTTAAAAGAAGTAAGGTATTATAAATGTTCAATGTGATGGATGACTGTTTTCAGTTGCATTTAGTAGGAATGTGGAACTATAATATCAAAAAGAAGTCAGGAAGCTTTTATTCTGTGACTACATACAGCTGATTAGTACATACATAGTGAAATGACATAACATTCCTCCAGGAGCATGGTGCTATATAAAAAGACAGAAGTAAAGACTACAAAGTAAATTAACTTCGAGATGTATTATGAGTAAATGAAAGTACATAGAGAGGTTTTCTAGGCCCAAAATGAGAAATCAAAGCTCCCTCAGAGTGAAAGGAATAATACTCTTTGATTTAAAAAAATAAAAATCATCTAACCGTCATCTAAACAAATTCTAACATAACTGGTCATCACTGCAAATAAACCCCTTCTTTACATAGTAGGCTTTTCCCTAGAGCCAAACCACAGAGATGGAGAGGAAATGGAATTGTGATGCAGCTGCCCCATCACTCCCACAACTCTGATCCAAATCCTCCACAAGCCACGCAGCAAAACCAGTCGCAGCACATAGTCCCCCCCACCCCCCCTTCCAACTCTTTTTCCATTCCTCCATACAGAGGAATAAATAGAGTTCTGACCCTGTACAGGTATAAAACAATGATTCACACTGTTCTGTTATAACTTGTGCTTAAATAGTTAAATGTATCTTGATAGCAAGGACATTGGACAAGACCTCACACTTCACTAGTAAGAAATGTGTGCTTAGGCTGTCTGGGCCATCTGGTCCATTCCTTTTCCTTCACTTCTCTGCCAGTGTCAACTGGAAAGTTGGATCTCTCTCAGCTATACATCATGATCATGAACGACTCTTTCAGATTCAGGCAAGCACTATTTGAAAAATAAGACTGCAAGCTTATTATATGGCATTAGACAGTAGCTAAACCAAATGTACACACAGGAACAGCTTTACTGAATCTGATTAAAAACAGTTAACATTCTCAATATAGTCCTACATAATGTGTGGTCTGTGTCCAGAAAACAAGACCATAAACGCACCAACTCTTTTTACGCCTTCAGGAATCCAAATAATCTCAAAATGGAAGCTAATAAAATGATTCCATGCACTGTGTTACATCACTGCTTGATTAATATTCATTCCTGATACAGTGCCAGTAAGAATTTTGAGGCTGGAGGTGCTGAGCATGACATCTACAGATAAAGGGATTTGGGCATCTACTCAGAGAACCAGGGCAACACTGCCATCTACAGCCCAAAGCCTTAGAGCCTAGTAAAGCAGAATTAAAAAATATATATAATTTTTTTTCTTTAAATGTCCTACCTCCATTAAAATCAATAAAGGATCGTTAGACATTGAGTTTAGTTGAAAGATTTTTTTTATTAATTTATAATACAGGATTTTAGGCATACTGTATTTTTACATTTAATATTCTGCAGCTAATTTTATAAGCAATGTTTTTTTTAATACGCACTCGCTGAGGGATGACCACTCAAAGGAAGAGTGAAGACCACTGGACATTGATCTGATCCCCCATATCATTTGGGCCATCCCTCTTCAAAAACCCGTCTCACACTCACACCAGTCGACTTTTAAACGTGTAGCAATTAAAAGCTGAAATACAGACACAAGATTACAAATAACTTTGTTTAGAATTCCATTGTTATTAATATTAATATTAATTTTCCACATTTTGAAGTCAAAAGAAAAGCAGACAGCATAGAAACATTAGGAAATAAAACATCCATTTTTCCTCCTAACCCGATGGTGAGGCCCATTAAGGGATGCCACCCCTGTTCACTTGCAGTCTTTTCCGATGCCAGTGGAGCTCATCGGGGTGCTCCAGGAATCCACCAGGCTTACAATGCAGCCTTTATGGCCAAGGCTTTCAGGCAGGAGCCCACTAACAATTCCCTTTTTATTATTCTTTGCATCAGACGGTGGTGACGGTCCCTCAGGACATCTTAGCAGACAAAGTGTGACTATGTGGCTAAGGAGATGATGAGTTTCTCACAGTTCAAGAACATATGGCAACCTTTTCACTTCCTTTTCAGGCAGACAGACCTTCCAAGAACACAAGAGGTGAACAGTTTTTCCAAGAAGTCAGGTACACACCCAAGGTAAGAAAACACTAGACTAGGGCATGCACAGGTGTCGACATAGCCATCACATCAGAGGGGAAAAAAAGCCTTATGAGTGAGTACAAATTCTTGCTTGGTCCAGCATCAAAAGGCATATGGGGTGGTAATGGCATATCCCTTCAGTCCACCGATAATGTCATGGCAAAACTCTCTCATCCTATTTGTACAAAGCAAGAGATTTCCAAACAGGTTGTGTTGTCAGCTGTGAAGTGATGTGCTGTTAACCATTGTGGGCTTTAGATATGAGTCTAAATAGAGCACAATCAATGGTGATGATCAGATGTGAGAGTTTATGTGCCAGCTAGCCCTTAAGAGCTGAGCCACGTCCAAAACCACTTTTTCAGTCAGACTCTATGATTATGTGGAGAAAGGGACCTTGATATTCCCTCTAGAGTACAAGAAATTCTCTACACAGTTTCTCTCACTCCTATTTTATATTTTCCTTTTAGTTATATGGATATTTGATATTTGGATTTTTAATAGAGCTCTATGTACAAAGGATCATGGTTTTACTAAGCAAAAAGTCATTTGGCAAGAAAACAGGGCAAATGAAAGAATGAAATTGAGTACTTGGCACAGAAGGTTTCCAGCTACTATACAGGAATAAAGTGAATGAAAAATTGATCTGACCCTCTGAGCCATTCTATAATCATTCAGAATGCATCACAGGTTGGCGAGCAGAAAAAAGGGAACAGGGACAGAGGAATAAAAGGCATGTTCAGGGATCAGGAAGGTGGTTTCTCTTCTGTTTTACAGCAGTAAGCAGCAGCTGCTTTCTGTAGTCTTCTCCCGGTTTCTTTGGCCTTAAAAGAAAAAAGCAAACAAATGAACAGCAGGCAAAAAAAAATCACTGCTCCAACAAAGTACCCAAAAATCTACCAGACTGCATTATGTTTTTAGTGAGCTTTCAGAACTAATGAGTAAGGTAAACTAAATAAACAAAAAAAGATATCCTTGACAGTTATATACATTTATTATGAAACCATAATCGGGCACCTCGAAACTGGTGTGCGTTAGTTTTTTTTTTTAGGCAAATCATTTAGGATTTATGTTACCATTATTAAATTAGAAAATAAGTTATCAAGTCAAGTGAAAGCAATTATCACCCTTACATAATGTAGAACTTGAATAGTTCATCCATTAAGTGCTTGTTAAAACACTGGAAAGTAACTTGACACTTTCAACAGAAACTGTATTGTTATCAGATAGTAACTTGCTGCAAAATGATCTGGAGCTTTTAAAGCTGGTTTGAACTTCAAGCTTATAAACCTGCTTCTCTTATAGAACTCTAAGTGTATTTGCTGATTTTACAACAATCACTCTTCTCATGGGTGTCTTAAATTCCTTGTGTGTAAAAATAAAGTTTTTTGGCTGTTGAGCCACAATCCCAATATAAATAAAACAAATCAACGCCGTCATTGGTCAAGTTCAATGATTATTAGAACCCATTACACCAGATGTTTTTATCATGTCTGATTTAATCCCAAATCGTTATTTTCAATGCCTGGAAAAAATTGTGTGAATATTTGTTCAACAACATCATGAAAAATGTGTCATCAATCTCATATTTTAAAAAATACAATTCCAGTTAAAAATAAGAAAAACAGTTTAAAGAGAGTTTGCCACAAAACAAAAGCCAGTGTTATAGGGTGGTGCAGTGGAACAAATACATAAAATCTGATTTAACCCAGGTTAAAGTTTAACCTTTGTTGGTGTAACGATGTCATGTGATTTAAATGGTTTTCATCATATACACACTAACACAACGCACTTTAGCTCTCCAGACATAGCAACTGTACGCCATATAATTTATCTGAAAGTCCCACCCCTGATAATACCATAGAACAAACTGTTAGCTCAGGAGGTTATTTGTCAAGTTTTAGTAACACACCCTTTCATTGTTTCCTTACTGTCAAACTTCTACTGCTTTATATAAAGAAACTATAGACCATAAAATTGCACTGAATTTACTATAACATGGAGAAGTTTTAGTTTTTAATCATATATTACGAAGACTAAAATACAAGTACACGAATACACTCAAGTCTGTTAACTGAGCAGAATAAGGGAAACATTTAAGCTTTGAGTAGACGTGATGCAATGTATAATGACGTTACAATTTACACTAAAAGTTACAGATAATCTCCACATAACTAATAAAAGAAATTAAGCATTTCTGGTATGGATGAAGGACAAATTATAGTCTGGCAGTGATTTTAAAATATGCATTTTTAGAATAAATTCTCAGAAAAAAGCATCAAATAATTTTAAATAGAAAATTAATATGTTGTTAAAGATTAATAGCCAAAGAATTTGAGACAGAACCCATTTTTGAGAAAGAACCCACACATTGAAGCATGCTCCGGATGTGTTTGTAAAGGGACAATTCAGCTCTTACCATGAGAGTTGGGCTCTGGCAGTGTCTCTCTGGCAACCAAGTGCATAACAGTTGTTCGGCCAGGAGGCAACTTCAAGGCTATTCAAAAAAGGGTACAGTATTTAAGCACTGGTTAATAACACTTTACCAATGTGTAATTCTCAGCAAATAACCAACATTTTTATACTCTTCTTGAGTACCAAAATAAAGTAAAAAGACAGGAAAGTAAAAGGAAGTCATCCAGGCCACCAGGCTGTGCCGCTTACCTCCTAGTGTGACGTTGCCGTGCAGGAACCTGCCCTGAAAAATCAGTCTTAGAATACTGGGGCTGCTCACCTGCTCCTCTTCCCATCCTCAAAACAAAACAGACAAAATCACATCACATCACTCAGCACATGCTGTGGGAAGAAGCATATCTGAAAGCATGTAGATCAAAACAAAGGATGCTCAAAGCTACTTAATAAAGATTCAGTTTAACTTAAGCTAAATACTGTTTTCACTAGCCAGAAACTGCCTTGAGTTGAACTGACTTGAAAATACACTGAAACTGAGTCATTATATTCGTTATCCAAAAATTACAATGCCTTCTAGTTTACTTCCAAACTTACCTGCGGGCCAGTGTTCAAAGACATGACGAGCAATGTCGGTGGCTGAGTCATTAGGGGAGAAGGTGAAGTCCTGTGTCTTACCACTCACAAGGATCAGGCGCAGGTTCACCTGAAAGCAACAAAAGCCCCGGTAATGACCAGCTGTCTAAAGTGAACTAAAACCTCTAACATGGTCAACAAATCAACTATTAAGTTACACATGACCGTTTTTTAGACACAAAGCCTAAAAACGCAACGAGTGAAAAAGCCAATGTTTTCCGGTAGTGTGCTACCTGAACTTCTTGTCTCTCAAATCAGTCCTTCCCCAAAATACTTCCTGTTTAATGGACATTCGTGCCCATATGGACAAGGTAGGGCAAAAAGATGCATTCCTGCACTCTCTGTTGCCATGAAGCTGAGAACAACCAGCCCTTTGCTTCTCTCTCGCTCACTCACTTTTCTATCTTCCTAATGTAGTAACCCTATGTGTGCCAGACATCCCTGTACAGAGCTATTAAATTTTCATAAACTCAGTCACTGAAGCTGAGAGAAGTACAGTTGAATTGTACGGTCTATTAAAAGACAACTGCAGCACACACCAGTAGTTGGCAAGACTGACAACAAATCAAACAAAAACAAATAAGCCTGCCTCTACAAGCTGTTATAAACATAACCAGCCAGACCTCAATTTGCAGCCTAAAAACATAAAGGAAACAAGGACAATGTCGTAGTAACATAAAACGCTAGGCATCATGTGTTCAAAGCTGAGAAAACATCCGAGTCATGATTATATCACATTTCTGATATCCTGAATTGGTGTCAGCACTCCATACATCAAGAACCTAAAGGCCTAGAAGCAAATACAGTGATCATCTGGCCAACAAAAGTTCAGTGTAACACAGTGAAGCCAGGTGCAATCCAGAAATACCTAACAGACTGCATTAAAAAACTTAAATGTAACTTATTGGGAAATATTAGCTAGTAAGTAAAAAGAAGTCTGGTGTGCTTGACCACATCCATGTTTCGGTTGTCCAGAAATTGTACATTCGTTGTAATAGCTAACAATTTAGTTTGCCTGTATTAGGAAAATGAGCACTTGCTGGATTTTCAATGGAGGGGATGATAATGTAGATATAGACTTTATATTTGCCTGATAATGTGTCTGATGTAGAATGTCATGTCATTGTCCTTGATAATTATTGTATTATTGCATATTTTATTTATTTGTGTTAGTTTGGAGAAAAAAATAAAGAAAGGTTAGAATTTATGCAGCGTCATTGGACCATATGCAAGTGACCTGATTTGTTTTTGAACATCCTGCTCTGAAAGGGAAGCACGGATGGCAGCTCTGTTGCACTGTGTATTGAGGTTAGGTACCACCAGACCTTATTACTGCTCCTAAAATAAAACGAAACAAGGAACAGTGTCTCAGCTTGCTTTGAGCCTAGCAGAATGCAAAAAGAGGTCTCTTATTCAGCTTTTTATTTCAACGATGAGCTTAAAAGGGTACATTTTCTGCCATTTCTGGTTTCAAATGACTCGGTTTAAACATTACATCACCCACATGCTGTATGCAGTTCTTGGCTAGGTCTAAATGCACTCGTTCAGAATAAGGTGGAGGATGAGGGATCGAGGGGAAAAAAAGAAAGTCAGTTGGTCTTGGCACAGCTTTCGGTTTTAGTCCCTTTGCTGCCAGTAGGCCCCAGAGACAGAACAGGGTCATGGAAGAATGGGGGGAGAAAAGAAGAAGAAGAAGAAAAAAAAAGAATGCCTGAGACAAAAAACTGCAACTCATCATTGGAGTTCATGCAGATCTCTCAATCTCTCTCTCTCACTCATTCCTTAAAAGCAGAAGTGAGGAAAAAAAGAATTTCCTGTTTTTGTGTTGCACACTCACAGAATTACAAAAAAATGTATACAAACGGAACTGCAAAAAAATCTCATTTCCTTTATCAGAAATGAGAATGCCATACAAACAAATCTGTGTCTGATTCCTGAAACTTGCCGTAGGACTTTAAAAAGAGAGGTGACGATGAATCAGCGTCATCTCTGTGGACACAAGCTCCCGCCCACCGGTCCTCTGTTTACATGGCATGTGCAATCGACACACCTCGATTTAACCTCTAATACATCTACACAAAAACACACCCTCATATAACGCAAGTGTTGTGACTACATTCACATTTATCTGGACAAATCTCTTTTGAACTTCCATCAACACATGAGACAGCATATTTGTCCAGCAAAAACAAAAAGCTTTTTGAAAATGCTCAACTAAGTAGACAAATTTGAAAATGCCTTTTTCACCTTGTATCTGACCTACGAAAACATTAAAAATTGTATTGGATTTTTAGTCATGTGATGTAGTCATGCGACCCACTCAGCTCACAGGGATTTTTAACCCTGCAGTGATTTCTGTGATGAGATCAATGTTTGGGGTTAATGGGGACACAGGGTTCGGACTTGGCTGAGATGGACAAGACAGACCACTGATGAAGAGCAGCTAACTGAAAGAAGAATCACAAAGTGATGTAACTCATGCAAAGTTTGAAGGAGAAAAAAAAAAGTATTTTGTGATTTAATTAAGAACATCACTCTGACTTTGACTAGGATGAATCAGTCAATGAAGATGAATAAATAAATATCAAAAGTCTAATTCACCCATTATACAATAAGTTTTCTTTCTGTAGACAGGTAAAAAAAAAAGCCACTCATACTGTTTACATGATTACAGCTGAGCGAGAAATTCATCTGCATTCTCCTGCATTCAGAAATTTGTTTACAATTCCAAATTTGATCCAAAACTCAGCTATTGACTACAGACAGAACTGTCAAGACAAGTTGACCTGGTTTGGGTTAAAGTATAGGCAGATTTAATGATGCCATCAATATTCACAAAAGCTCCTAGACACACTGGTCACAAACCAGTTCAGCAGCATCAATGATCCTTTACTGTATTTTGCTTTTTATTCAATGCACTTTCCTCTTTAGTTTTTACCAAACATGCCAGGGTCTTCCTGCCCAAAAACATTGGTTTCTGTCTGATCTGACCATAAAACTCATGTATTAAACCTATAACGTTAGTGAAGTTCAGGTGCTGTATATTGTTGGGTGCATTCAGAAAAAGTCTATAAAGGGGATCATCTATTTGCTGCTTTTGAAATCAACTAAACAGAAATTCTGAATCTTTATCTCCCTCATGATCTGTGTGTCGGTGGCTTAGTGGTTAGCACATTCGCCTCACACCTCCAGGGTCGGGGTACGATTCCCGCCTCCACCTTGTGTGTGTGGAGTTTGCATGTTCTCCCCGTGCCTCGGGGGTTTCCTCCGGTTTCCTCCCCCGGTCCAAAGACATGCATGGTAGGTTGATTGGCATCTCTGGAAAATTGTCCCTAGTGTGTGATTGTGTGAGTGAATGAGAGAGTGTGTGTGTGTGTGTGCCCTGCGATGGGTTGGCACTCCGTCCAGGGTGTATCCTGCCTTGATGCCCGATGACGCCTGAGATAGGCACAGGCTCCCCGTGACCCGAGGTAGTTCGGATAAGCGGTAGAAAATGAATGAATGAATGAATGATCTGTGTGTATGTCTAATTCCTGCCGAATTGCTAGAATATTACTTTTGTTGTGTGCCTACTGTTTATTTAAACCACACGTACAATACATACAATTTTGCCCTTTCTTTTGAAGCATGGCAACATTCAAGACTAATAAAAGTGATATGTTTACATTCAAAACACATTTAAGAAGCAGTGCTAAGAAAATTGTTAGGGTTCTACATGGCTATATATGAGGGACTTGATTTGATGGACTAGAGCTAGTACAAAATACCAATTATCTTATGATCCGTTTAATTAAATGAAGATTCCAAAAAGTGTGATCCCTTAAAGTCCACTATAATGCAACAGAAGTTTATGTTGTTACCCAGACAGTGACTACTCCAAGTTGATGATAACCATGACAAGAAGACAAGGATCTTGTAACATCCCAAAGCTACATGACTGTTTTCATGTAGACCATTTCCTTTTCACGTGATTTTAATCACTGCAGTCAAGCTATCAGATCGGTCAAGATGTGCTGCCTTGTTTGGAATTTTAGGATGTTTCATCACTCCTTCCGTCACACATACAACTATCTGGCTTCTGCCAATGGACATTAAAGAACAGAACAATGAAGCACACAATGAGGTCACACACATCATTCTGTTTACAAACGCTTAGCTCCTAAAAAGCTGGTGAGAAGCTTGACCCCCAACCCCCCACAACCTGCCCCTAAGGGATTTAGAGCGCTAAGAAGCAAATCCGTGGTGGATAATGGGTAGTTGTAACATTTTCAACAACAACAACAACAGCCTCACCACATCCAACATGTGCCCTCTGTTCCAAAACTCTAAAGAAACTGCATATTAAATCTATCATATTACCCTTAGCAACACTCACGTCATTAATATGAATTTGCATAAGAGAACAATACAATGTTTCAGAGCTGACCTGAAAATAAACTGGCCACAATATTAAAAAAAGCAGGGCATGAAATCTCTAGAAGGTCAAGTATTACACCAAACTTAATACAGATTATACAGATTCCTTAACATGATCTGTATTGAAAGATTTCTCCATTTCTAATGGCAGAGAACTTATAGAAGTTTCAGGTATCAGTCTTGAAATTTCAAATCAATTATTCATACTCATAAAAAAGCTCTGATACCAACAAATACTATGGGACGTATGTCTGGTGTATGTCGCCACGGTATGGTTATCATAGCTAAGCAGTCTGCAAACTGTGCTCTTGAAAATATGCAGGATGAATTACAGTATCTTCCTATAGGAAACTTGATAAGCATTGTTTAATCAGAGTTCATGATGGTGGCTGACCTGACCTGCAGAACAGCATCAGTGAATGTTTGATGCTGTTTATTATTATTATTATTATTATTATTATTATTATTATTATTATTATTACTACTTAATATACAGTTAGTATATCGCTAATAGTGTCCAGGAAGCTTTCACTTGTATGAAAGCACTTTGCAAATTAATTCATAGGTTTACAGACATAATACTTTAAGTTCAATGTCTATAGGCTTTTCAATTTTAGGCCTTTCGACTTCAGGTAAAGTGTAACATTTTTATGGAACCTTGAAATTTTGTCACATTAGAACTGAGGTTTGAAACAGAACGTGTTGACATACAGAAATTACATACTAGACATCATATATAGAAAATTGCTCCAATATACTAAATACAATCATTATACAAATACACTGAATACACACCAAAACCCCTATTCAATTTGGAAAAACGATCAAGACTGTGACCTGAATGAAAATGTATTCTTGAGAGAACATTAAAAGGTGACAATCCAATTTATTTGTAGATTCGATTCTAGATCATACTTCATTCTAGTTGTTTGTGCTAGGCCGTGTCTCAAGCCGCAAAGTGGAATATGATGTAAAGGATAAGTGGACAGTGGGGGACAGAATACTTACTGTGTCCTGTGGTTCTCTCGGCGAGCTCATGGCTGTTGTTGAGGAGGAAGGCACACAGGAAATGGTGTGTTGGAGGTGGCAAACCCTGGCACAAAGAGCCTGTATGTGCTTTTCTCTCAAGCCTTTCTCTGCTTCACACTGCCTGGCACCAAGACAAACATTCACACCATTCCCAAGCTGGGTTATAATACTGTTTATAACATTTCATAAAGTGAGGTGGTAATTTTAACCAAGTCATAACGTCAATGTGTCGCAACAGAGACAATATGACACCATATTGTATATACAGTATACAATTAACCCCCAGACACACACACAGATTATTTTATATATATACACATACATACATATACACATACACACACATATTTTATATGTGTGTATATATATATATATATATATATATATATATATATATATATATATATATATATATATATATAGATATATGTGTGTGTGTATGTATGTATGTGTATGTGTATTTAAGTGTGTATATCCGATATCAGACTCCATTTTGACAGCATTTTGTTTTGTCGTTTTCCCTAGCATCCGCCCTAGGCACATAAATATGTAGTCTACATTTAATAAACTCTAAAGTGAGTAACGGAACAAAACAAAAATATATAAAAACACTAATTTCCTGAGGAAAACGACAAGCTCTAATCTGGTGCGAGCTGAGCATCAACAGCTGATTAGCATCCAGCTAAATTGTTAAAAAACTACAGAATATATTAATCCTATGCCTTTTTGTAACACCGTTAGCCAATACAGTACATATTAACATCCCTGTAAAACGTTACATACCTTTAGACGAGGCTTGATATCATGTAAAAGTGTCCTAGTGCAGCTGCATTATATGGCCGAGAGAGAAGTTAGCCAGCTAGCCGATACTGGCACTAGCAAACCTGCTACCGTACAAGCAGACGGCCTAACTGCGCGAACAGACGTAGCTAGCTCCACAAGGTCAAACACATTCACTACACATCGAATAAAAATAATATCATTAGTGTTTCGTTTGCTGACGAAACATTGGGAAGTCAACCAGCCTAACTATATAAACCGTTTAGGTTGGAACCGCGATGGCTCCCCGCTAGCTGGCCTTCACTAGCAGCAGCAGCAGCAGGCTTCCGTTAACCGCTCACAGGGAACTGAAACAGTTTGTGACTGCGGCAGAAAATAAAGAGGAACCGAGACCGATCACAGAGCACGATCGGGCTCAAAAAACACACGTTTTTCGATACGACGGCTCTAAAACAATAAAATAAAAGCACAGAATGACACATTAACTCCTTAATCGCTCAGCTAATGGGTATAGCCATAATGTATTTCGATTCTTTTCGGTTAAAAAACACCATCGGTGTCGGGTTCAGATTAATGGCTGAGTATTTAAAGACACCGGAAAGCAGCTGGACCTGCACGCAGTGACGTCACCGCGCAGGCTGACGGGAGGTGTAGTTTATTCATTGCTCCATTAACACACTCCAAAACACTACTCCATTTTGATTTCAATTCTGCCTCTTCTTTTATTTTATGTGTAGTAGGTGAAACTACTTGTGTGTTGTGCAATTATGAGCTTCTAAATTCTAAAGTGCAATTCTAAATAAGACTTGAAGTTTGGCATCTGTATATCTAAGTAAATTAGTAGTTTAATGTTTACAGTGTTAAGTGTTTGTTCTGTGGTTCAAATGTTGATGTAAATTAATTAATGAAGACTAAGTTTAAATAGTCAAATAAACTTGCCTGTGTAATGCCACTGTTTTCTATTTAAAACTTCTTTAAGTGACATAAAAAATTATGTCACATATGGCAAGGAAACCTTTCCTTTATATGAAAGAATATTGGGAATAAATTGTTGACATGGACACATAAGTTTTACATAAGCATTACCTTTACATTCTAATGTTTACACGCTTTAGGCTTGAGACACCCAGATCTCTTAAAGTGGAACATTTTTTTTGGGTCATGTTCATTTTTCCTAATTATTTGATTTGTTCTATCCTATTAAATATTAAGAACAATATATTCTAAAATGTTTTTTTTTCCATTTATCATTGAGGTTGGGGTCAGAGTACAGGGTCGGCTGTGATACAGCGCCCCTGCAGAGGGTTAAGGGTCTTGGCAGCTTGGCAGTGCTGGGGTTTGAACCCTGATCCTCCCATCAACAACCCTACTACCATGCCCTCGTCAAAATAAGTAATATAATAGATATTATTACTAAAAATCTTTAAAAGAAATTCTATGTTGTTGAAAATAAATGTTTGCAGTAAGTCTCAAAATCATCCAAAGCATCCAACTTGTAGTATCTATTCATCATACAAATGCAATTTCTGTTTATTCCATTACAAAAAGTTTTTAGAGATAGCATACTGAAAGTAAAAGTCTCGGTGAATGGTAGGATTCCAGCTGATACAAAGAGATTTTTGGAACAACACTATACAAGATGAAGAAGAAGAAGAAGAAAAAAAAGAAGAAGAAACAGTGTTGGGAATCACTCTATGTAAGCTCAGGTTCTTCATTAGATAACCTGTTAAGATGTCAAACTGACGGTAGGCCAATTACTTAAATGATAATGATAAATTATTTGGAGGTGTGTGAAGATTTTAGCTTGGTAGCTATAAGCTTCCTTATCTTTACTTGTTAGTACTATTAACTCTTGTTAATAGTACTTTATAAAGTCCTTAATAAAACATTCTATTGCATCAAATTGTATTTATTAATTTTATTAAAAAATAAACAATATACAATTTGCACAGAAAATGAATTCTTTAAAGAACAAGGGCTTATTTACAGAAACTTGGTCACTTACAATAAAACAAACTAAAACAAAAAGACAACTGATTTAAACAACAACAAAAAAAGGCAACACAGCAGAAATAATTTACATGTCAAAGATGATCTCCTAATATAATACAAAACATCACTGTGTAAACATTACACAATACACTTACACATGACTAGTGAACAGTCTAATAAATTAATGAAATGCTTTATTGTTTAATAAAATGTAAAAAATAATAAAAACATCCCATTAATCATGGTCCAGTGTGACTTTTAAAGTGGTTAAAATCCACAATAATGGAAAACAGCGCTGACATATGCTTCCAAGATGGAGGTTAAAACTGCACACTGCCAAGAAACACAGTCAATGACTGATCTACACCTGGTGTATATTCACAAATATCTGTTCATAAACAACCATGTTGATACACATACTACATGGTAGATCACAATAAAGCACATTGTTTTCATTCGCATACCTAAAATATATTTATACATAAATATTTATGTAATTAATAAAAATCTAGGTAAACAAAACCCATTACACTTTTTAAAACAGTCAAAAAACAACTAAACTAATTATATGTAAACTCTCTTCAAGGCACAACCCATCAGAAACATGGGTTTATTAAAAACATAAAACAAAAAGAATTTATAACAGCTGCAGAAAGCTATGTGGCAAACCTCACTTTATGTAATGTCATCCCCCCCAACCATAACTCACAAATATGTCACTTGCCAAATACTGATCAAATGTAATTTAGTAATTAATTAAATACATTTTTGAATGTAAACATACTCCAATTACTGTGATTACTGTGATTCGGGTGCTAATATAATGGATGGTGCTGTATTTTCATTATTCCCATGAGAATTTATTGGTTGTGTGCCCTGCTGACATCACGGGGGACATTGTGCTATTGCAATCGTAATGGTACTTAATAATAAAAATAAATCTAAATATATATAAAACAAAAACATTTAAAACAAAAACAGTCACTTTTCTAAATAGTCAACTCCGAATTTAATTATAAAATAAATATTTGGTGTCACTAAAGATCACAACTTATTATAAATTTTGATATGCAATTCATTCATGAAAATTATAATGTGGTACACCAGTACTACAGATCATGAGATGAGAAACAGCTCATTTACACAATAAATAAGGCAATCTGCAGGTTAAAAATCATAGGATTGTGCGTATGTGAAAGATTTATAAACCCTGTTGTAAACACTAAACCATATTTCACTCATCCTTCTTAGGCGGCACTTCCTTCAACTTCGTTGACATTTTTACAAGAATATATCGGCTTCTTTACTTCCAGAACAGCCTCTGAATTCTGCTTGGCTTCTGAGCTGTTCCTGACTCCATACCCAAAGTAAATCAAAAAGCCTACAAGAATCATCAATAAATGATAAGTGACCAGTGCAGGGTCAAACAGTAAACAGTAAAATCATAAATGACATTATACACTATTCACTGACTTCTACATGGTAGTAATGGTGCATTCTTTAACCCTCATGTTAGTTATGTCTCTCTGTGTTCTTTACACAATGATCTATATCTTTTCTGTTCTGTTTATCCTACACAAGGTGGTGAGGAGTCTGTGGTCTATAGCACTGGGCAGGGGGACACGCTGGATAGGATGCCAACCCACTGTAGGACAAAATCATTTTGAATCAGAATTGAGAGATGCCAATCAGACTACAATGCATGTCTTTGGACTGGAGAAGGAAAGCAAAGTAACTGGAGGAAACCCATGAAGCACAGCGAGAACATGCAAACTCGGCAGACACAATGTAGCGGCAGGAATCGAACCTTTACACTGAAAGTGCAAAGCAAATGTGCTAAGCACTAATAATAATCTTGAGACTTTTTTAAATCAATCTTGCACCACTTGTATTACTGTCAGCTCCAGTTATTCTATCTCTGTGCTTGGATTGAATTCCGAGTCACTTATAAGTAGGTTTAAATAAATTGTAAATGCCATCATCACTTTAAGTGCTTAAAGGTTTATCTTACCAATAACCATCCATACTGCAAAACGAATCCATGTTGCTCCATCCATCTGCATCATGAGGTAGATGTTAACAAAGATACTGACCAAAGGTAAGATAGGAAGCAGAGGCACCTGAAATGAAAAAGTAGAAGGTCATTAAACATACATACCTGACATATCAAATGATAAGCAAGGTACATGCATGAAATAGGAGGAATGAAAGGCATTTTGTGCTCTGCAGTCAAATCACTAGAAAGAAAGGTAGTGAAGAATGCATATGTACCTTGAAGCTGATGGCCTCGTTGCTCTGAGGCTGTCTCCAGATGATGACAATGCAGATGGTGGAGGTGATGCTGAGCACTGTCACTACAGTGACCCATACAGACTCCCCCTGTATGATGTTCTCACCCCACACTGCCAGCACTATGCACAGCAGAGTGAAAAACCCACCTACACAGAAAGAGAGAGAAAGGCAGTCTTAGAAATTATCCTAATTTTTTCGTCACCTGAATCTTAAAATCTAGGGATCTGATACTGAATAACAGTGTCAAAATTTGACTCATGTCAGGGACACAATATGTGTGATGGCCTGGTGAACATTTACAGCATTTATCCAACACCCTTATCCAGAGCGACTTACATTTTTTAATACAACTGAGCAATTAAGGCCCTTGCTCAGGGGCCCAGCAGTGACAGCTTGGTGGACATAGGAATCGAACTCACAACCTTCTGATTAGTAGACCAACACCTTAACCACTAGGCTACCACATCCCACTAGGGAACCTCATTGCATTCTTTTACCACTGCATTTGTTAAACCAGTTCCTTACACATGCATGATCTTTGAGTGAATATAATATCTAGGCAAGACATTAAAATTAAATACAAAAAAAAAAAAAAAAACATTTCTGTGAAATATTGTAATATTTGATGAAACTGCAACATCATATGAGATTTCCAAGCCTTCACACATATGATGTTGACTAACTCAACAGAGATTTTTTTTATCTGAACATAAGACAGATTGTATTAAAGCTCAACACTTTCATGACTCTGTTGTTTTGCATGTCTTGACAACAACAGCTTGTGGAGACTTGGCTCAATTACTGAGAGGATTTTGAAGCAGCTCTGATCTTCATCATGTTTAAAATCATAATTTGATATTCATACTTATTTTACACACATCAGGTGAAAATAACAGACTCTGTTTTAGCATTTTACAGAAATATTTATCCACTGCTAAGCCTGAGATCACAGTGATGCTGTACAAACATCAGCTTCTTGAAGATTATTTTACCTTTGTGCAACATTTAAAACTAAAAAGATTTTAGGTTGAGAAATACACATTTTTTATCCTGATCAAAGGTTCATCTGTTTTCATGTATGATCACAATGCATAATATGAGTACACATGTTCACTCAGACAATGAAGAGCTGCAGAAACTGAATTCTTTAATATATCCAGCATGAAGAAATCAAATTCTGAACACTACTAAGTTCATCTTAATTGTTGGAGAATTGAGAATCCGTCTCTCTGTTGAAGCCCCTGATTACTATTTACAATTGTTTTTTATGTGTTGCACCACAGACTGGTGTCATTATATATGGTGTCAAAATGTCTCAGATGTTTCTTGCTACAATTTTAAGACATAATTGCAGTTCTTGTGAAATTCTGTTTCTAAATCAAGCCCCTTTTCTTAGTTCATAGCACTCAATTCCAGTTCTAAGTACGTAAGTAAGTAAATTATGTTCTAAATGTGAAAAAGCCACCCATTTTTATTGGAGAAACCTTTTCTTTAATTACATACCATACAATCCTGGCTTTCTTCCCTTACAAATTTCAATGTGAGTGTCAAAATTTCCAAATATAAAAAATATATTTAAAGCTGTTAAATGCACAGAGAAGTGGTAACTGCTGATATGCAGAGCTTGTGAGTGAATGATGTCTTACAGGTAACAGCTGTAGTGACATAGACAATGAGGCCTGAAGTCTTGGTGGGTGACTCAGAGCCAGGCAGCAGCAGATGTCTGAGGGAGAACGTCTCATTATGTGGCTTTTTCTCCAGCTCGGTCACATACTCCCTTTCAGTCAGCGTCTGCAGCTCCACAGGCTTTATGTCAGTGCTGGAATTCAGGCTGTATGGCTGGTACCTATATATATAATAAATATAATAAATGCAATAATAAACTTAAATCATGCAGACAGAATGATGACTCGTTTAAAAATCACAGCAAAAACGTCATCTTAGTTATGTGCAATATTAAAAATGCTAATGAAACATGGCCCTTTACATGCTGACGTCTTGTATGATTTGAACTATATCTGAACAAATTTCATGTTTGTAAATATCGTTAATTTTCTTCTACTAGGACGATATTAAGATTAGTCATTTGGACCAAAAGCCATCAACCGAGTTAAAACCATCAGTTACGCCCTCTAATGCCTCGCTTTATACGTGTTTGTATGCCGTGCGACAGCAAACCAACCTGAGGATGAGCACACAAACTGCCACCAGTGTGTAAGCCAACAGGGTCCCAATAGACATCAGATCCACCAAAGCAGCCAGATCAAATAAGAAGGCCATGAGAGCTACACAGAGAAAAGAGGTCAGTGTATAGATGTTCAGCCATTAAGTAGAGAATAAAGCTGTAAACCTGTAAGAACACAACAGTCCTGACTATAAGTACAAGTAAACTTTGGCGATATAATGATTTTATCATCTCTAAATAATATACTATAGCACAGTGGTGTTTATTAAGTGATTAGACTACGAAACTTACTAAAAATCTATATCACACAAGCATAATCCTGAATGGCACTCCAACTCTACCTGCAACAATGCCAGACACAATGGTGGCAAGCATGGGGGTCTTTGTTTTCTTGTGCATGCGGGAGAGGAAACGGAACAGCAGGCCATCCTCAGCCATGGCAAAGATTACACGGGGCATGGGGAACATTGAACCCAACAAGCTAGAACCAGGCAACAATAATACAAATTAACATGCAAACCCTAACAAGAAAACAAAACTTTCAGGCCACAATTAATCAATCAATCAATAAGTAAATAAGAAAATTAATCAACTAAAAGGATGCAGAGATAATCTTTTCTTTTTAAGAACAATCCATTTGAAATTTTGAAAAAAAAAATAAATAAATCTGCTAAAAGTAATTTTACATTTTCTTGTCTAACCTTAAAAAAAAAGAAAATATACAAGTGGCTTAAATCTTTTTTAGACCTGAGAAAGAAATAAAATCTGTTTCTCCAATTTCCAGTTCACTCACACATGCCATCAGCAAGTGAAGGAGGTTTATGATAAGGTACAGTGTGTTGGGTATTCTAAAATAATTTACTGCTATAAAAATCAAAACAGATGGGTCAAAGGGATGTCCGCTGCCAAGTAGTTTAAAGAACACACACACCTGGTTGAAAGAGCACAGAGGGAGCCTACAGTCACAATGTAGCGAGCAGGTATCCATTGCACATATTCAAAAGCCTCAGGCAATGGACTGTCAGTGTTTAGAAGGTAGTAAGGCATCATCAACGTGAGAGCTGCAGACACTCCAAAGTAAGCAACGAAGCAGATGAGCAGTGCAGCCACTATGCTTATTGGAATTGAACGCTGCGGGTTTTTGGCTTCTTCACCTATGCAAAAAAGGGACAATCTGTTAGCTGGCACTTTACCTACTAGAATAATGGATGTTACACTAGAAATGGTGTGTGACCTACTTGTGGTGGCAATGCAGTCAAAACCCACAAATGCATAGAAGCAAGTGGCTGCACCAGACAAAATCCCAGAAATGCCAAATGGGGCAAAACCTCCTGTGCCAAAGTCTGAGGTACTAAAAATACAAGATATATACATACTTTAATTCTGTAATGGAGGGCCTAAAATGTGAAAAATAACCTATAAGATATATTGCACTGTTACTTCAATGTAATAAAGGATGTCTATTTGCATGTGACCACATTTCGTGATCAACACAATCAACACTTTCTTGAAAACAACACCTTCTGCCACCTCCTACACATCAGAGGTAGGGTTATTTGACTCACTGGGGTACTGGAGGACTTTTGTTGTTTTTGATGTCCTCCACAGAGATGTTCCAGTTGGCAGTGTCGCCCTTCACAAAGCCAGCAATGATGACAAAACTCAACACCACCAGGTTGATGCCTGTGAAGATCTTGTTCACTAGGGCTGACTCACTCACGCCAAACGCCAGCAGGCCTGCAGAGTGGGAGGTGAGAGTTGCAGAATTATTGCCATTACTGTCTTTTAGCACAGACTCTTCCTCAATAATAGCTAAAGTTGGGCATTAGTATGTATCACTTCTGTATGTAACTGCAAACCTCAGGTGCTGTACACACTCGCCATTGCATAAATACACAAAATATTATTAATATCAAGTGGTGTTCTGTCAGTTTAGACAGAAAAAAATGTAAATAAATGCAAATATATGAACCATCATTGAAAGATTAAAATGTGACCTGCCATTAAAATCTTTGCAAGATTCAAAGAAAACAAACTCACAAGTAAGCAGTATGACAAGGCAAAGCGCAAACAGATCCGGATATTTTGCCAGCACGTTCCCAGTTTCTGGAAGAGACATGTATTTACTGAAAACGTTTGAGATGCTCCTATTGACCAGGGTGTCGAAAGTAGAGCTCCAACCTCGGGCCACACTGGCTGTTCCTAAAGAAAAAAACAAGAAGAGAGAATGAATGTGGTGTAGGCACGCTACGCTACACTGGCAGGACCTTTACATACAAACACTTATGCTTTATGTCAGACAAACTGTAACAAGTTCTAGTGTTTTACATTATTTATAATCTCTAATGAGCTGACAGCTAATTCATCTATTAGGATTCATAACTGGCAAAGCCACTCATAAGTGTTACCAGGCTTCTCTTTAATGTCAAGTGGTCACTTTAAGTAGGAATTAATTGCATGTGGCCTTTGCACTGACAGTGTTCTTTTATTCCCAGTTGCACTGTCTCCATTTACTGGAACATACTTCACCAACTCACCTATTACATAGGATAGAATGAGGTTCCATCCTGTGATAAACGCCCAGATTTCACCCACTGTCACGTAACTGTAGAGGTAAGCGGAGCCTGTTTTTGGGACACGTGCTCCGAATTCAGCGTAACATAGGCCAGCAAGCACCGAGGACAGAGCGGCAATCAGGAAGCAAATCACTATGGCTGGGCCAGCTTTCTCCCGGGCCACTTCTCCAGCTAGAATATACACTCCAGCCCCTAATGTGGCACCAACTCCCAGAGCAATGAGGTCCAGAGTAGACAGACAGCGAGCAAAGCGAGTCTCCATTTCGGTGGTGTCCAGCACACGCCTACGCATAAGCATCTTCCCAAATGCAATCAACTTTGTTTGCATCATGGTGGCAAATCAATCACAGTGAACAACGGATGTTGAAGAAAAGACTGGAAAGAAGAAAAAGAAAACATTAGTAGGTTGAACTGTTTAAACTCAAACTCATTTATTGTTTTCTAAATGGGTCCTGGAGCAGTTGTGTTACAATTCATTGTACTGTACATAATCATGCATCAGCTGTGAAAAGACTGAAAAAAAAAAAATATAACATTTTTTCAAAAATTCAAAAATCTGTTCATCTGGATTACTTATATGTTAACCTCTAAACCTATATAATTTTGAGTCCCTTTGACCATTGTTTATGTTTAAAAATGAGCTTTTTGTCTATATTAGGTTTCAACAAAACAATTTCCAAAATGAATAAAACCAATATTCAAATTAATCAAAACATTTATTCAAACCTGAAGCATCATGTACACACATTTATCCGTGGTAAACCACACATCTTTCAGTGGTTTATTTAATGGGAAAAAAATAAACGGGCTGATTAGTGTAACCATTTCATCTGTGTAAACTGAGAATAAAGGAACACTGATGCTTGAAGAGATTCCTGTAAACCTGAATATCAGGAAATCAAGCAAATGAATCATAAAGGAATACTAAAAATGGAAAAAACAGGGAAGAGGAAGACAGAAAACATGCCAATGATGTGTGTCTGGCCTGAAGGAGGAAGTCTAGTCAAGTAAGTAGCTCATTAAATTTTTAATTTGATCGCGTGTGAATGAATAATGATGCAGGGAAGGCTTACAGTACATCGACGGACTAACATGACTGTCTATCTTTCTTTCTTGATGGACTAGTGCATAAAAATGCTACACGCTGGAATGCTGGAATGTTCCTTTCACAATTTAAAGGAGGAAAGCCAGACAGATTGATAGGAATTTTCCATTTTAAGGGACTTATTCTGAGTCAGGTTCCTGGTTTGCTCAGCAAACCGAGCAGCCGGGGCATGTTTGTTCAATCACTATCCGGCAGTTATAAACCTAATGAGACAGAAGGAAACCAGGACAAGCTGGTTCAGTTGTTGCGCCATGCTTTGCTGTAAAGGAAATGAGTTAATGAGATTGTTTCAGCATTAACTCATCTGGCAATGACATACAAGTAGCTTAAGGTCTGCCAAAAAATGTGTGTATTTTATGGACAACCACAACAAAGACAGCAAAAAAAAAGATTGAGTCAGGAACTCAGTCAAAGAATACTGACTACTACAAATAACTCACTTTATTTACTATACATACTGAATGCATATTTAGTACATCTTCCGCTATCAGTTTCCTCAACCAGTAAACAGCAGCCAATAATAGTAGAAACTGAAAGGTGACAAAGAAGTAAGTTACAGTGAACCACAAAGCATAGTATTACATACCTTAAATCAAGTGGTCGCTACAATGAATTTAACAAGAATCAAGGCAAATTTCATAGTAAATAATTATATAAAGCTCCCATGTGCTCTCACTCACTCAGTCATTTTCTACCGCTTATCCGAACTACCTCGGGTCACGGGGAGCCTGTGCCTATCTCAGGCGTCATCGGGGATACACCCTGGACGGAGTGCCAACCCATCGCAGGGCACACACACTCTCTCATTCACTCACGCAATCACACACTACGGACAATTTTTCCAGAGATGCCAATCAACCTACCATGCATGTCTTTGGACAGGGGGAGGAAACCGGAGTACCCGGAGGAAACCCCCGAGGCACGGGGAGAACATGCAAACTCCACACACACAAGGTGGAGGCGGGAATCGAACCCCGACCCTGGAGGTGTGAGGTGAACGTGCTAACCACTAAGCCACCATGCCCCCCTCCCATGTGCTTTGCCTCTTAAATACAGAAAGCAGTAAACACATTATGTGTCATGACCAGAATCCTAACACACGTCAAAATATCATATTTTATACTTGTTGTGCAAAACCGTCTGATCGACAAGTTCCAGAAATAGATCTCGCTCATCAGACCCCAGCTATAAAATCTCTCTCTGTCTGAATGACAGGATGTAATGCCATCCTATTCACCTCTGGCTCTCTATCTAGAATGTTATGTTAGAGTAGGAATAATGGATTTTCTGAAAAAGCGTGATGTACCTGCGACACGTAATACAGAAGGCCACAGCGACAGCATTTTTACAAAATCCATGATGCAATGTCATTTAACCCCTGAGGTCACTTGAGCTAGCAAAAGAAATGCTGATGCAAAGCAATCACACGAGTAAAATTGTTCTAGTGTAACTTCAGCATGTGTTATTGTAAATATATGATGTTATTAGTAAAGGAATATTCTTGCCTTTAATAAGCATGGTTATAATTTTAACTTAACCGGAACATGAACCATTCTACCATTCAAACTAGTTCTGATGTAATACTAAAATCAAGATTGCATCATAAGCAAGAAATGGTGGGAGAGAATTAGTAGATATTGGTAGATTAACAAATACATGAAACCATAAACAGACTTAAGAAAAGGACATGAAAAGTGTGTATAAACATTTATAGTCTATGTGTCTTGCTTCACAGAAAAGTCCAGGTGCTCCACGTGGAGAAGGTTCAACATTAGCTACATCTGACAAGACAGGACTGTTGGGTTGATTTGCGCGGGAAAATAATAACCGGCATAAAGATGAAACGAGATGATGACGTCACATGACTAACATCACCAGAGCCTTTTTATCTTTTTTTTAATATATACAATACATTTTGTCAGCTCTTCTGAACTGATGTCCTTAACTAGTCTATTAGAAGCTACTCTGCGTTTTTCCACCATAATTTGACTAATTAGGAAAAAAGATTTAAAACGAGATTCCTGACGTTTCTAATAAAAATGAGCCTAGAATTACCTGCGTGGGTTTGAGTGGATTTGGTCTCCCAGATGTGTCCAGACGAACAACAGCTTCAGGTTTGTTTAAGCGCCGGTCGTGAGCTCGTGCACTAAACTGTTCACTTCAGTTATTCACAACGACACTACAGGAAATCCATTCAAGGGGAAAAAACGCGGGCGTTTAGTTAGTGACGTTTCCTCAGTGACGTCAATGCACCGGTTCCTTCCAGTCGGTTCAGTCGGATGTCTGGAGTCTCTCAACCAGCACGTTATTACAAATAATGTTTAAACCAATCTGATTGTGCACACTGCAATTGTTTATTTGCCTGTAATCACATTATTGGTTACATTGATTATATTATTGGTTATTGATCGTATTTATCATATTATTGATTATTGTTTACATTGATCATATGATTGGTTATTGGTTATATTGATCATATGATTGGTTATTGGTTATATTGATCATATTATTGTATGTGGTAAATGACACTGATGGTGTCATTGAGGAGTTCAGAGTTGGGAGATAGCGATGCAACAAGTACCTACCCACCGCTGTTTATCAATAAACCTATTTATCAATATAATCTACTGAAGAAAACCAAGATTAGTTGTAATTTATTTAGTATTTTGTGTGTTTTATTTAGCTTGTGTGGTGTGTATGAGATTGGATCACCCACAGTGTAATCCTTGTTAATTAGTCCCTCCACATAAAATGTCTGATGTCTAAAACCTGTGTGTGAACACGTGTGTTTTTGTGTCTGCATACGTGTATAGTGTTGCCTCTGGGTCAGACAGGAAATGTGCAAAGATTTAAGGGCACTTTAAAAAGACCAAATTTAGGATATTTTACTTAATGGAAATTAATTAAATAAATACCCAAGTAAATTATTTACTCATTCCTGAATGAAAAAGGGGTTTAACAGGCTTTTAATATTATTGTGTAAAGATACAACCAATGGTTTTCCAAACTTACAAGCCTCCTTTTGCCAATTTAGTTATTTTGTCTTTATTTACATTGTCACCGATTGCTTGTATTTAAAGTATGTATGTATACTTACCATTCACTTTATTAGAAACAGATTGTATTAGTACACATTATTAGTACACTTTTATTTACTCATTCAAGCAATTATCCATTCGGCCATTCATGTAGCAGCAGTACATTGCATAAAATCATGCACATAGAAGTCAAGAGCTTCTCACATTAAACTCCAGTCCAAGGAATGATGTGACCTCAAGGATAAAGTCTAGGAGAATAGAGTTTTTTGAATAGGTAGAGCTGAGTATCATCAGTATAGCAGTTAAATAAATAAAGAATAATTGTGGCAGACACAATAAGAATTGGTGTGGCTACATTTCCTCCCTGTGTACATGGAGTTTTTATGTCCTCCCAGTGCTTTGGGGGTTTCCTTCCTCTGTCCAAAGACATGTGTTATAGGTTCACTGGTGAGCACCGGGGGGCACGGTGGCTTAGTGGTTAGCACGTTCGCCTCACACCTCCAGGGTTGGGGGTTCGATTCCCGCCTCCACCTTGTGTGTGTGGAGTTTGCATGTTCTCCCCGTGCCTCAGGGGTTTCCTCCGGGTACTCCGGTTTCCTCCCCCGGTACATGCATGGTAGGTTGATTGGCATCTCTGGAAAATTGTCCGTAGTGTGTGATTGCATGAGTGAATGAGAGTGTGTGTGTGCGCCCTGTGATGGGTTGGCACTCCGTCCAGGGTGCATCCTGCCTTGATGCCCGATGACGCCTGAGATAGGCACAGGCTACCCGTGACCCAAGGTAGTTTGGATAAGCGGTAGAAAATGAGTGAGTGGTATAGGTACCTCTCAAGGTCACAGTCACCTCAGGCTTGCTCATTGGGATGTAACAAACACATTTATATGTCAAATATTAATCTTGAATTTTTGTTTTATATTAATCTTTGTATAATTGTAAATTGTTTGTATTATGTTTATGTTCTGCAAAAGCTGCTTTGAGACCATATCCATTGTAAAAAGTTAGGGTTAGGCTTAGAAAGTTAAAATTAAATGGTATCTTTAAATTGCCCAGTGTTTGAATGGGTCTGAGCAATGAGTTGGATAGGGATAGGGTAATGAAATAAAAGGATAGGGTAATGAAATGTGGTTATGAAATAAGTCTAATTCCACACAGTCACTGTTAACTTCTATCACGATAAAGCACCCTTTCTTTCACTAGTTGTTACATTTAATTTAGGAGATTAAATGTAAGAATAAAACCAGTCACGTTTGGCAAGAACAGACTTTGTGTCTAAGAATTTTGACAGAAATATTTGAAGGTTGCACTTGATTTTGTGTTTTTTCATCAAGGAAAATGTATTGATCCAAAATGATCACGATAGTCATTCCAAACTCAACTCAGCGCTTCTGCCACTGTGTAGTGATATTAGTGATCAGTCTGATTTTCCAACAAAGGAGGAACATCACCACCCAGACTTGGAACATTCCACTGTTTTACTTTGACTTAAATTTGCATTTAGGGGTGAGAAATTAAGCATTTTTGCATTTATCCCTCAGTACATATTTGTGATATAAGATTTATGGAGAGTTTACAGAGGAACTTTTATAGATGTGCTCACAGTTTAATGGTTCACTGTTCACAATGGAGAGATAGCTCAACCTACCAGAGATTTTCTTATAGGAATTAACAGAAAGAATACAGAAAAATGTGCAGTCATTTGGATGAACTAGTCTTTTTTCCCCCTCTATAGTTTCCTCATACCTGAGTGAGTCTTAGCCTGGGACTAGAGATCAGACTTTCCAGCAAGACAATGATAAGTAAAGTCAACCAGCGATTTCTTTTGGGATTAGCCCTGGAATGTTCTTTAGTGTCCACAGATTTAAAGCCACTGAAAACCTATGTGGAAATTTATAGAAATCTTCGGTGGCATGGAAACCAAGCAACACTAACAAATTGGAAACTTGGAGAAGACCAGTTATATAAATCAACCTACCAGAGATTTCCTTATAGGAATTCAAGCAAAGAATACAGAAAAATGTGCAGTCATCGGGAAATACTAGTCTTTTTCCCCTCAACAGTTTCCTCATACCATTGCATCCAATTGTTATTACTCAATTATACCTATCTCAACAGGAAACAACTGCATAAATAGTTGTTCATAAACACCTTTTTGTTTGACTCTCATAACAAGGAAGAGATTTACTAAGCACAGTAAAAATGTATCAATAAAGGTGAAACAAAAAGTGTAATTTAATGTTAGAATATAATAATGATTTATGCTTCAATAATTATTGCCCGTTATAGGCCTGCTGTTCTATTTTCACTGCAAAATGCTGAAATACACAAAAACAAAATGAGATAAATGTCGCTCTTTATAAAGGTGTCTGCTAAATGCCATAAATGTAAATATTACCACAATCCAAATCATGTTTAACTAGAACATTATGTCCACAAGCGATGCATCCTCTCTTATGCAACACTATCACTGGTTACGCCACAGAGACTCTGTACATTCTAATTGTTGTGCAATTGTGTTGTGTTCTAATCCTGGTGTATAGACAGATTTTGTTTTAGCCAAAAACAGCTTTATTGTATCTTTAATTCTTGTAATATCAAGTCACCATACTTTAAAAAGGAAACATACCATTTTGACTGGACATTAACTTTTTTAAATACAAAACTGATTTGAAATGACGTTTCTTGAACAGTCTATTTTCTTGTGTATTCACAATTATAAATCACCAACAAACAAAAATCGTATAGTTTAATATATTATTGAGTAATGTAAAACCAAGAAGTTTGCTGACTAAAATAATAAAATGCCTGACGGGCTTCAAGTTCACAAGTGAAGGGAAAAGTTAGAAGTTCTGTTAAAAAGAACATTATGATGAAAAACAATAAGTTATTCTTTTTATGAACAATATTACATTTTATTATACAAAATACATCAGGTTTGTAGAACAGCCAAGTTTCTCTTCCTTAACAATGATCTGTAAAAAGATTAAGTAAAAATATACAGTAGCATAAAGTAACGCTAATAATAATGACAAAAATAGTAGTTGATGTCAAAAGCAAATTGAATTAATTAAAATAAATACCTGTTTGTAAACTCTTAAACTCCTCTAAATATGACTCCAATGTTTGTGGAAGCGAAACCCATTTTTTACAGTCTGAAAAAGATTGTCACATACAGTAGATTCAGGACATCATAAAAGAATAAATGTACATTTTAACAAGGCAAAAAAAAAGACGGGCTAACGTTATTACAAACCTGCTGGCTGTCGACCAAGTTCTTGAAGAAATCCCCCAAGTTCTTCATGAAGTTTGTGTAATTTCTCTTGATGTAGTATACACTTTCCACAGTCTGAGTGATGGGGAAAAAGGAGGGAAAAAACTTTTACAATTAAACAATTAACTAAAAATGAAGCTCTAATCGCACAGAAATTGGTTTCTGACTTTGGGGCAATCAGACTTTGAATTCTGTTCTTGTAAATATTATTTCATATCAGACACTGTTGCACTCCAGCATTCCCTGAGAATGTAAGGATTTACAAATTGAAGCTTTTACTAAAGACCTTATATTCTATACTTATATGATCTGTTTATCAGCTGAGTGACCTATTCTCAATCTATCCATGTCAAAATTGTCATAATTATTCATGTTGTATCCATGTCATAATTATTCAAGTTGTGTTGCGCTTTTAATAATTTATATTGTCTCAAAGCAGCTTTACAGAAGTATAGAAACAATAGAAAACAAAAAATGTAATGTTTAAAATGAAGTTACTATATATACCCTAATCCTTTAAATCACTTGCTAGTCTGCAGGGCTACAGATCTGTAAAAAAAAAAAAAAAAAAAAAAAAAAATAAAAAAATAAAATAAACAAACAAACAACTAGGCCATTATAATGACACTCAATTTTTAACAACTATGATACATAAATAAATCCCACCAGGCATGTGTTCAAGTTAAGCAGCAAACCGGTTATAAAAAAAATCTGGCATCATACATTAATGTACAGCAGCAAAACAACCTGTGCATGGAAGAAAGAGCAACCTTTGTCCAAGAGTAGTCTGACATTTGAACAGAACAGCTGAGGGGGGGGAAAAAAAGGAAAAAAACAACTCATTTTTCTGACAAAGAACAAGGTGAATGCAGGAACAAAAATCAGTAAACACCAAGAACACTACACAGGCGAGGGCTATTTTCCCCACAGACACCTCGTAGAATACTGGACAAAAGTAAAAAGCATTTCACTGCATGTCGTACTCTGTATGTATGTGTATGTGACATAAGATTTGATTTGATAACGCTTCACTATAGATCAAGAAGCAAACAAGTAAGCAAAAAACATTTAACCAAAAAAAGTAAGGACTATAAGGTCTATAAAGCTTTGAAAATTGTTTTACAATGTAATGAAATTAACCAGGAACTGTCTGAACCCTTGGATCATAATCAGCAATATGTCTGGCGCAAGATAAACAAGGTTTATGAGAAAAAGAACACCATCTGCATGGTTAAGCATGGAGGAGTGTCAGTCTTGTTGTGCAAGATTTTTGCTGTTTCAGGAAATAGAAAGCTTGACTGGGTGTCAGGCCACTTTGAAACACCAGGTTATTTAGGAGAAAACATTCTTTTTAGTGGGAAAACTGAAGCTTGTGATAATCTTTACAATTTTACAGAAAGCTTGTGGTGGAATGGAAACCAAGAAACAATAACAAATTGGAAACCTTTGACAATTCCAAAAGTGATGTTGGAGGCTGAAAACATGGTAAAGGCAATAATAAAAACATAGCTATGTATCTATTCAAATAATTGATCACATTGTTTGTACTGTAGTTTCCACCAAGCATAACTCTAATCAGATGCAGACCAAATTCAAAAATCCAATAGAAATGCAGGCATAGCTGATAAAAATAAAAGCCTGACTGATGAACAGTGGCGTAGAACGGGCTGCTAGGCCCTGATTCAAGAGGCAAAGAGATAAGGAAATCAAATACAAAGTGGACTGTCTATAATATTACATCACACACTCATACCAGCACTGGGTCTCTTTGATGTGAGGTCTGTGTGAGTAGCGATGTTCTTCTGAACACCTTCTGCTGCCTCTGAGCCTGGTGGAGCTTCAGCGCAGCAGGCCTGGTTCTGCAGCTCTGAGGGAGGAACAGCACTTGATCTAACATTCATCATATTTGTCAAGCCATACAAAGGGCTTCATTTGTCAATCTTCCAATAAAGTTTAATAAATGAAAAGATAAATAAATATTTTTCTGCTGGATTTACAAAAGCATTTGGAAATGCTGATTCTGTATTTGTGTGCTTCTAAGTGTGTTCCTGTCACAGCTTTTGTTTGAGTAAAGGCAGAAATGGAAGTTAATTTCATGAAATTTTTTTATTTAAAATAATTTAATTAAACTAAACGAGGGTTAAATCATCCGTCACCTGGAAATCTGTGCGTGGTTTACTTTAACCGTCATAATTCAATGAAAAAAATAGTCTTTTATACTCTAATATAGTGATAATATAAAAACAATGGATTTTGACAATTTTTTTTGAATAACCAACGTCTAATAATAATCTTCTAATAATTGTATTTCTACTCCCTGACTATTCCTTCCACTGAACTATCAAGTGGAGATATTTTGGACAGAAACTACAAATCACAATTAGCTCTGGATAAGGGTATCTGCTCAATGTAAGAACAATTATATATATATATATATATATATATATATATATATATATATATATATATATATATATATATATATATATATATATATATATATATATATAAACTTGACTTAAGTTTGATGATCCATATATGATTCATATAGAAAAGTGCAGTTATCTGGACACTTCACAAGTCGATCAAGTGGTCGTTAGATAAGTTAGCCTTCTTACACACATGTGTACACTAAGGAGGAGGATTATAATAGAAATATCTTTTCAATTTTCATGAATAATACAAATGCTAGTATGAGTGATGTGTGAATAAATCCATTTGTATTCAGCTTGAGGCACAGTGTAATTAATCATACCAGTTTTCTTCCTTTTGGCCAATGGCAAGACATCACTGCTTGCATGCTTGTGGGTAAAACCTGGAAGCAGCGAAGCCCTTGTTTTTATACCTTTAAAGGAGATAGAAAGACAGTAAATAAATCTAAAGAATGCAGTACATACAGCGGGGAGAAATCTTGCATCGGTTCAACGTAGCTGAATTGAGTAACATTAACAATTAATTTTCTATACATCCAAAATGATTCAAATCAAACAATTAAAAGTTCACACCTCAGCTGAGAACTGAATGCATGACAGACACATTAGGATGGAGTCATACAACCATGCATGTTCCCATCAGTGCCAACATCCTCGTGAGATTCCACAGTAAAACTGATTCATGTTCATTCTATAAAAATTAATCTAATTAGTTAAAAACTTAAAACCTAAGCAATGAAGTCACTGAATATTTTTATATAAACAATATGTAATTTCTCTCTCAAACCTGACCGACAAGACGTTCTTTTTTCAGTTAAACAGGTCTGTTTAAACAGATAGATGGAATCTACATGTGGACAAAAAGTTTGCAGTTAAGCACCTGATAAACCAGTTGTTTTGTTGTTAGTCTGCGCGTGACTAGTTTCTTCCGAGGAAACAGCACTCCCAGGTGGCCTAAGACCAAACCTCCCTCGACCAGGGGGTTGCAACCCAGAGGCTTTAGGCAAGGTCATGCACACATTTCCAGCCTTTTTATCTGCAAACACAAAATAACAGGACAAATTTTACTACAGGACTTCAACACTAACTTTTTGCTGTAATATAGTCAGTTCAAAAAACATCATTTTCACAGATGTGGCTTAATTTGAACAAAATATTTTTGACCACCTTAAAATTCAACAGCTGCATAAATGCAAGTTGTATATTACAATATCTGATACTGTATAATCTTTTCTAATACAATTTCAAGTTTTGTGTGTGTGGGGTGTTTTTACAGGTCTCCAAAGGAGTGTCTTGTGTAAGAATTTTATTATCATTAATATTGCATGCATCGGTTTGTTGTCAGGGTTTTATTGTCATTCCATTGTATATATTTGTACACAAGGGAACACAATGTTCCATTAAAATTAGAGTGCAACACAATGTATCAGCACAAAATAAAGACTACATAAAGTGCATCCAGAGCAAAAATATCTCAGAGCACAGAAAAAAAACAAAACAAAAAAAAAACGTTTACATTCTAGTGCCTATAAAAGTTATTCAGTCAGACAATTCAGCAGACAAAACTTCACCATGTGAAAAAAAACCCCACATAATGTTACTTAATGTCATCTCCTACAGATCCTCATTATTAATTTGGTACAACAGGACGAGTTAGCGTTACTCTGCCCTCTTCTGTGCTACCCAAGTTTAACATGACAACTCATAAGCAATATTATATAACAGGCAAAAACTGAGTCTAACTATCCCTCTGCTATAGCTCTGAATAATATCAAAACATCTTAAAAGGACTACAACAACCACCAAGCACTTACAGACTGTTGAATAAGAATGAATAATAATAATAATAATAATAAAACAATCTGACCTGCAGTCAGAATACATGAAGTGGTGGAGAAAGCTGCAGATGAAGACTGGGGAGAAAAAAAAAAAGCAAGTTAGCTAAAACCAGCTTCCTTTAGTGTACCAACAAACCAGTGTCATTAGGTACAACGATCTCATCCCTATATTCAGTATATCATCTGCAGCAGGGATGCATGCATTTTTAAACATTTTGCATTTACAGGTCATGTTCACAGATGTGACTTCTTACACATTAGAAGTGTACAGTTAGAGTTTTGTTTACATCCAGATTATTGGAACATCATTAAAAGCCGATATGATAAATGCCCCGTTTCTCTGAATATCATTTCAGGGTCATCTATATTTTGTCCTATGGTTTTTCCATCGTTTGAATTAAACCAGAATTGTGGAAAGCTACCACAGTGCTGTGTGTTATCTGTAGGCTTGCGTGTCACGGTTTATTATTAGAGTACTAAATGATAGGCTGTAAGCAGGAAATACCAGAAATGTTTAGAACTAAAGGTACAGCAATAAAAGCAGAGAACACATCTGAGAGCCACTGATCTATTCTTTCTTAAGTGTTACTTTCCTAATGCTACATTCATGCAGAGTGATTTTATCCCTGCATGGCACCAGTGACTGTACAATGAAGTCGCCAGTAGGTGCTACTACTGGTTGCCATGGTAATCATTTTTTATCAGCTAGTTGTAAATAGCGTTCCATTTTCCTTGCTACTAAAATGAAACATTCTGGAGGGAGATTTGGTGTTTATATATAATAATGTATGAATACATATAAATCATATGATCCGGTTGCTTTTTTGGCTGCGAGTCTGTGAACGTAGCATAACTGTGGCACTGCGGCTGGCTGTATTTTTTGGTTGGCGGGGCATATTTCTGTAATAGTAAATATTAGTCTGAAACCTCCGATAATTAAAGTACACAGAGAGCAATCAATATAATAAAACCAATGATATTTACTGTAAAGATAAAACCTGTTTTCCTACCTTGAGAGTAGAAGCTGTAGAAATGTTCTTTGCAGAAGCAAGATTTTTCCCTTTATTGAGCTGGACTGTCCTCCTCATGCTGTGCAGAGCAGATGAAGATGTCTCTGGCTGATTTAAAGCTTGTGCTTTTGCTGCAGTCTTTGATTTAACAACTGCTGATGTTACCTGTAAGGGGTGAGGCCGTGGAGGGAGCTGGGACTTGGGAATATTAGATTTAAAAGAGGGTTGGGGAATTTTTCTTCTGACTGCAAGTTTTGATAGAGGTTTGTTCACATTCGCTGCTTCAGAGGTAGTGGAATTGGACGTGCCATTTGCTGCAACTTTCTGCATCTGACTACAGGTGTCAGACTTGACAGACAACTGATTCGACTTTGATACATCCGGTCCTTCATGCTCGCTAACGCCAGCCATGTCATCGCTCAACTGGGTGTTAATACTGTT
Organism: Tachysurus vachellii; assembly: GCF_030014155.1. Lineage (NCBI taxonomy): Eukaryota > Metazoa > Chordata > Actinopteri > Siluriformes > Bagridae > Tachysurus > Tachysurus vachellii. The sequence continues at coordinate 12,149,634 of NC_083472.1, forward strand.
GATCACAGGGAGTTGTTTTTGCATATTTGTGGGCCTTGCAGAGCCCAGTCTTTCAAAGCCTCTTCCGAGGACTATAGGCGTTGATGCGACTAATGGACATGGTTTCAAGTCCAGCATCTCATCCAGTGAAAACATACTACTTTGGCTTATGTCCAAGTTGAGGTAACCTTCACCATCAGAAGTTCCATTCCTTCTCCTAAACATGTCCTGTTGCTCTTCTTTACCATCAGTCTCGGGAAGCTCTAGAGCTTCATCAGAACAAACGGTCACATCAACTCTCACTGGTGCAGCATTGTTGACTGGAGCCGATGGTCCAGATACAGGTGTGTCTTTTGCAGTCGCGCAACAGTTAGTTTTGGACTGTGTT
>NC_083472.1:12155000-12267500 GCF_030014155.1 Tachysurus vachellii
CACACACAGACACACAGCCAACCACACACAGACACACAGCCAACCACACACAGACACACAGCCAACCACACACAGACACACAGCCAACCACACACAGACACACAGCCAACCACACACAGACACACAGCCAACCACACACAGACACACAGCCAACCACACACAGACACACAGCCAACCACACACAGACACACAGCCAACCACACACAGACACACACACACAGAGACAACTAGCTAACAACCAAAATACAGAGCAATCAATAAACCAGGACCTGGCTGCTTACTGGACTGCTAGTTCTACTAACGGATAGTTTCTATTTACAAAAATGTCCTGTAATATCTTTCAGCAAAGATAATTAACGCCCAACACTGTACAACTAACCAGACAGAAAGACTCACCTTATTACTTAAGAGAGTAGTGTTTTAGCGCTAAGTTACTAACTTAGCTAAGTAGCTTCATTGCTATGCGGAAGACTTTTGACTCTGAGCAGATTTGAAAGTTGCACCTCAGATTCTGATTGGATCCGAAAAGAAAGCCATCATCATAGAAAACACGCCCCGGAAAATATTAACGTTATAACGGAAGCGGGTGCAAGAAAATATCCTGATATAATTGTTTTTTTTTACCCTAATAAATACATACGAATAATTATAATAACGGGTACACTTTTTTTCTGATATTACTAACATTTTTCTCCATGTGAAATGGAGAAATTTCTGGTCTGTAACTTATGGTCTGTAAGTATCGATTGTATTTAAAAAAAATTATAACATTGCTTGATAAGCTTTTGTTTTGCGTCATTTCCTCTTCCGAGTAAACACGAGTCTCCATCTAACACGTGTTGTACCTAATTCCTGGTTCAAACTGGGAAATATAAAATAATATAGTATTAAATAATGTATCGTTTGAGATTGTGCTCCATATTGACATGGCTACATCACATAATTCCTGCACTTATAATGTGACTCTTCTCTCTCTGATATGGATTCAGATGGATTCAGTGACTGGGAAGGCCTGTTTGATTATGAACTTGGTTTACTGTCTGTGCAGGTTCCATCTTGGTTCTATGGTTTCTTTTGACTGTGAATGTGCATCTGCATGTTACCCTGCAATGATATGGGACAGGCTCCAGGTCCAAAGGGGAGGAGAGATGCATAGAACTTTGTTTCCATAGAGTGTATAAAGACAGGAAGACAATACACATTAACATGACAAAAGGGTTCAAGGCATGAAGATGAACAAATAAATGCATTTATTTATTTATTTATGTCTATTCACCAAACATACACTTTCATTATATGTGATCCCAAATTAGTTTGAATATAAAAGCCAGCAGTACATTTGTATATGTACGTATACAACAGAAAGAAGTACATTTGTACCTAATGACTAGAAACTAGCAAAAGCATGCTCAAAAAATCGCTTGGACGATTTTATTTCATATAATAAAATAACTTGTATATAAAAAAAGATTTGTATTAACAACAGTCTTAATATATCATCATATAACAGAAATATAATAGAATATAGTTTTATCAGAACAGAAAATAATAAAATGAGTAAAATGTATTATTTAAGAAAGAAGTAACCTCTCTGCTCATGGCACCAAAAACTAAACTTGTAATTGTTTACAAAGTAATATCCTTTCTAACGAGAACACAGACTGGCTCTTAATACCATCTCTGCGTTTAAGGAACATTTAAGTTGTTGTGAAACAGCGGCGATCAGTGATTGGACACTGGGGAAAATGTGATCAGTGATTGGACACTGGGAAAATGTGATCAGTGTTTGGACACTGGGAAAATGTGATCGCTGATTGGACACTGGGAAAATGTGATCAGTGATTGGACACTGGGAAAATGTCATCGCTGATTGGACCCTGGGAAAATGTGATCGGTGATTGGACACTGGGGAAAATGTGATCGCTGATTGGACACTGGGAAAATGTGATCGCTGATTGGACACTGGGAAAATGTGATCAGTGATTGGACACTGGGAAAATGTGATTGGTGATTGGACACTGGGGAAAATGTTATCGGTGATTGGACACTGGGGAAAATGTGATCTGTGATTGGACACTGGGGAAAATGTGGTCGGTGATTGGACACTGGGAAAAATGTGGTCGGTGATTGAACACTGGGAAAAATGTGATAGGTGATTGGACACTGGGGGAAATGTGATCGGTGATTGGACACTGGGAAAAATGTGATCAGTGATTGGACACTGGGAAAATGTGATCGGTTAATGGACACTGGGAAAATGTGATCGGTGATTTTACACTGGGAAAATGTGATCAGTGATTGGACACTGGGAAAATGTGATCGGTGATTGGACACTGGGGAAAATGTGATCAGTGATTGGACCCTGGGGAAAATGTGATCAGTGATTGGACACTGGGAAAAATGTGATCAGTGATTGGACACTGGGAAAAATGTGGTCGGTGATTGGACACTGGGAAAAATGTGACCTGTGATTGGACATTGGGGGAAATGTGATCGGTGATTGGACACTGGGAAAAATGTGACCTGTGATTGGACACTGGGGGAAATGTGATCGGTGATTGGATGCAAGTGCACCACAGTCAAACATACACACTGATAGTAATTCGTGCGAACTTGCTTTCAAGCCGTATCGCGTTTTAAACTGTTATTAAACGGTGCTTAAATAGGCGCAAACCTCTTTGAAAACAAATAAATAAATAAAGACGCTAAGGGGGTCTTAAAATCGCCAAATGTAGCGATAAAGTTTAACGTAGACAACACTGTATTTCTATGTAGTATTATGCAACGTGTCTTCTGTACCACCCACCATCAGCACAGCACAGCAGCGCGCACCTCCTCCTGGTCAGTGTAGTTTTAAACACACACGACGCCAACAAACACAAGCGGGTTTAAATAATCCGGTCATCTACAAACACCCGCACCACTTTTATCTCACATCTTTTGTCTACACCGATTTTTTTTGTGTTGTGACACGCTTTTAGCGATTGAAAACACAATTTTTAATGAATAGGCCTATATATTTAATAAGGTGTTATACAACTGATACTTCTTTAATTTGGCATATGGTTAAAACATTTTCTTTCAGTTTAATATATATATATATATATATATATATATATATATATATATATATATATATATATATATATATATATATATAAATTAATAGACTTAATTATAGGTTACTAGCTTTATTAATCTATGCCTTATAACCCCATTGGGTGAAGTTTGATGATTGGCAATATTATTTATATTATTTAAAAATACTGTAATTATTTTATCCAACGCTTTACGCTCTCTTTTGTTGTAAATTTTTAGTAACTTATTTGTGTTTGTTTACCACCACCCCCCAACACACACACACACATCTCCTCTATCAGAAATCCTAATATAAAGTGTTAAGAACATGAATAAGACCGGACTGTTTTAGCACCACGACACTTCTGGAAAACTATTGCATAAGAAAGATTTAGACCAACTCCAGCTTTATCTGGATTTCTGCCATCCCTGTTCGCGATACACCGCGGCGTAACGACATTCAACTTCATTTCCCAGACACCTCGATAACGCATGCGTAGAAGACGTCGGCTGGCAGTGGTAAACAGACGTCAGAAGGGAGTCTTCGCCTCGAGTCAAAACAAAACAAAACAAAACAAGATCCGTACGATGAATGACTTTGGACATCTGAATCGGACACACGACGGAAAGGATCGAACCTTATCTACAGCGGAAAACCAGCTTCTATAAGAAAATCCGCTTTCTTCCACTTTTAAAGAGGGATTTTTGACTAACCGGAGGAGTTAGCCGTCTAGGTGGCTACCGAGTTTCTTCTCACGTTTAAACTCTGCTATTGAGTTTTGTCCGGACCGACGAGTTTGTGATGAGAATTATTGCACTTTAGAATCACAAGAAGTACGTACATTTCGCTTTGGAATTAGCGAACTGTGTACGGACGCATTCGGCGTAGTTGCCGCGCAAGCATCGTGTGTGTGTGTGTGTGTGTGTGTGTGCGCGCGCGCGCGCGTGTGAGAGAGTGTGTGTGGAGGAACATGGCAGATGGTGACACGCGCCTACACACAGCGTGTCGGAGCGGACACACTTGAACGATAATAACACGGACTGTTTTCTTTTTATTCCCCCAACACATAAATAACCAGGACTAACTTTAGTTAAGTTAACTAATATTGTGGAAAAGGTTTGACCTACAGAACACGACGATTGCTGTGTGTACATCTGTCGGTGAGGATCTGGGTGGAAGGATCAGTATATTACAAATAACCTCATACTGATCTCATCGTGCACGTTGATACTTGAACTCGGATTCGGACTTAAATGATTCCGAGTGCCGTGAAATGACAGATGATTGGCTGATTTTGACGGGCATGATGTTGCGCACACAACAGCATGTCATTGTGGACATAGTGTAATATAAACCAGCACAGATTATTGCAAGATTTGTTAAACATTGTTTATTGTTATAGTAATGACTTGATATGAACTGATCACAATTGATAACCCAGTGAAGTGATCAGTTCAGGTGATAAACTAATACAAGTTTACTGACCTGTTTCCTTTCCCCTCTTCATTACGCTTTTGAACCTATTTGTTGTTGTCATTAACCTCAGCCTTTAAACTCTAGACATGTTTTAGCCGTATTTGTTTTTTTTTTTATTTTATTTAAACCTCATCCCTGACAGTCACCTCGTTTTAATGTATTCAGTACTGTTTGTCATGTGAATTTCCTTTGTTCTTTATGTAAACAAAGAGACCCTCTGTGACAGTCAGAAGGTTTATGATAGTAACTATTAAGGAGATTATTTGGCCCCTTTAATCTCCAATCTGAGGATTAAACGGCGCTGTCGATATACACACATGTACGCACATATACATACATATGCATATATATATATATTGGTGCGCACGGATTATTGCGTCTCTTGCTCAAAAAGAGACAAACAAAAAAATCTCTGAAATTATTATTTTTTAATTAATTATCTGTACAAATTACCTAAACTACATGTATAGCATCCGTATAATCTTTAACGATCAAACGGCATTATCAAGTGAAATCTAAAATTGTGTTGTAGGGAACACAAATAGCAGGTACATAGTTGTTATTGTTAGATCTTAAACTGTCAGACTCTCTCCTGAAATTTGAGTAATTGCTCTACACAATGGAGACGGACAAGGCACCCCCGATTGACCCAGATTTTGAGCCCCAGAGTAGACCTAGGTCTTGCACATGGCCACTGCCGCGGCCCGACATCTCAGCTGTCAAAGTGGAGGGGCCAGACGGCACCGGGTCTGCCGCGGGAACCCCACCTGCTGAGGAAGATAAACAGGAGCCTCAGCCAATCTTACCTGAGCCCGAAAAATCCGCCGCCTCGGATGGAGGCACGCTACCCGGAGTGGGTGGAGCCACACCTCGTAAGGGTTCGTCCCGGCGCAACGCCTGGGGAAATCAGTCCTACGCTGATCTGATAAGCCAAGCGATTGAGAACTCGCCGGAGAAGCGTCTAACTCTGGCACAAATCTATGACTGGATGGTCAAAACAGTGCCGTATTTTAAGGATAAAGGTGACAGCAACAGTTCTGCTGGATGGAAGGTAATGTTAAATTCACACTTAAACATTTTTACACTACAGTATAATTGTTATTGTTGTTTTTGTTGTTCTTATTATATACTATAATTATGCCATGTTTTATTGTTAATCTTGCACATGTACGCGTTATTGAATGGTTTACTATAGTGGTATTAACGCTCTGATTTGCATACTGTAGACATTGCTAGCTATACTGTGTCAGGGCAACATAATAGTTTGTGTGTTTTGCTTTCATTTAGAACTCAATTCGTCACAATTTGTCCCTTCACAACAAGTTTTTGAGAGTACACAATGAATCTACTGGAAAGAGCTCCTGGTGGATGCTTAATCCTGAAGGGGGTAAGACTGGGAAAGCCCCTCGGCGCCGTGCTACCTCCATGGACAATAGCACTAAATTGCTAAAAAGTCGCATGAGGGCAAAGCAAACCAAGAAGCAGGCAGTAGCAGGTGGTGGTGGTGGTCCTGGCAGTGCCATACAGGGTGAGGGTGTGTCCGGGGCAGTGACTGCAGACAGTCCTGGTCCTCCAGGACAGTTTGGAAAGTGGGGAATGAACAGTAGCAGCCCATCATCACGGGGTAGCTTGGATGACCAAGACATGTGGACAAGCTTCAGACCACGCACCAGTTCAAATGCCAGCACTTTGAGTGGCAGGCACTCTCCAATTCCCCCAGTGAAAGAAGATGAAGATGACTTGCCTGAAGATGGACTTCTGAGCGGGTACCCCACTAGCAGCCTTCCACCTACCCTTACTGAGACCCTAATGGAGGAACTGGACCTAATTGATGGGCTTACCTTAATTACATCTCAGCAAGGCGGTGCAAGTCCTAGCACAGCACCGCAAGCCCCACCTACTCCTCTGCCTTCTGCTTCTACCCTTCTGCCCCGTGGGTCTAATTTTGCTTCATATTGTAAGATGCAGCCAGTGAAGGGATCTCAAGGACCATCCCAACCAGGGTCACAGAACTCTGTTCAACAGGCCGGGGAGTCCAACACAAGCCTATCAAACTTTGGAAACTCCCTCTTTAACCCTCTGCCTGGTCCGGGATCTCGAAGTAGTTTTAGCACCCATGTGCCATCCAGTCTCGAGGCACTCCTCACCTCTGACTCACCCCCACCAACCGATATCCTGATGACACAAGTGGACCCTCTGATGCCCAGCCAGGGAGGTGCTAATCATTTGGGCCTTGGGGATTCCATGTCTGGCAATCAAACCAAGGCTGGTCAAATGATGTTGGGCAAGTCTATGGACCCTAGACCAGTGCCGCAAATGAGCCTTCAGTCTCAATCCCAGCTACAGCCCCAGCAGCAATCTGAAATGAGCTTTGGCATGATGCTGTCCGGCATGGGCCAGGAACACCCACAGCTAGCAGCCATGAAAAGCCAGCATCAAATGCCAAGTGGAGGGCTACTTCAACATGGAGCGGTTCCTTCTGCATCTGGGAATGGCGGTATTCAGGGCATAAGCCAATATGGGACTCCAGCTTGCTTTTTGCCCTCTCAGGATCGTCTGCCCACAGATTTAGACATTGAAATGTTTACAGAGAACCTGGACTGTGATGTTGATTACATCATTAACAGTGACCTTATGGATGGAGATATGAGTGACTTCAACTTTGACCCCATTGTATCAGGTGGGCAAAATTACCCTGGGCCGGGCACCACACAGAGCTCATCTCAAAACTGGGTTCCCAGCTAACTCTGCTATGGACAGCAGCAGGTAAAGCACATCACAGTTTTACCAATTTGGTTTCAGAATTACCATAAAGCTCATTAATCACAAGTGATGAGCTATTCAATTATAACATCTCTTTTTCTTTAAGACTATTAGTCCGTGATACAATATGGTCACGTTTATTTTTTGTGCCATTTTTTCCTTTAACGTTCTAAAGAATTTGAATAGCATGTTTAACCATTCTTCTGTTTATTTTTTAATTGCAGGTCAGCCTTTCATCCCTAACCAAATAATGGAATCTCACATGGTGCATTAATTAAAATGTCACCTTCAATTTTTTTTTTTGCCTCCACATATGCCATTGTACCTCAAATCCACAAACTGCTTCGGCATGATATACAAACCTTGGCCAAATTTTGAAGACATTTTTGGCAACTTTTTTGGCTCACAAAAACAAACCATACACAAGTGCCAATATACACAGGGAAGTCAGCTATTAGACACCAGACCTGGAAGATGTCTACCCAGAAGAAGTAGTTGGGGGTTTTTCAGTGATATCGACTAGGAAAAAGGAGAAAAGAAATTAACAGTGAAGCACAAAGTACTAATCAAGCTGATTACAGAAATGCTTATGACTAACACCAAAGTAGTACGTGGCTGAAATGGTACTTTCCCTAGGTTTGAAGACAGAACTGATTTGGCCAGCAGAATCAAACTTTCCTGATACTTGAGAAACTTTCTTCACCGGTCAACAACTTAAAAAAACACATCATGCAATTTCAAAATCAGTGCTTTATTGATCACTTGGATGGAACCTTCTATTGGTTGGAGCACAAACCTGCCACCATATGAACATTTACAGCATCCATCCGAGTTTGAATGGGGACAGTTCCAGTGAGCCCAGAAAATGAACATTTGGACACTTATACATGAGTAATTTACTTTCAGTGGTACAAAGTCTTCTCATATTTTACATTGGAGGCAAAATATTTTTAGGTGGTTGATAATGATTCTTGTCATTATGATTTAATGCTTTTACTTCAGAATTTATGACTCTACTCAGGAAGGTGCCCCATCCTCCTTGTGTCCTAAAGAGTGGGGACTGATCATTTGAGTGAGAATTTCTATTGATGATTTGTGCTTAAATTGTTAACAGTATGAAGAAATGTGATTTTACATTACATTTACAGGGCATTTTGATTTTATCATAGAACTGTAATTCTCCAGGTTCTATGGTTTTTACCACTTTGCCAACTCTGTCAAATTGAATGGCATTGTGTTGTTATCAATGTGCCCATTTACAGGATACAATATTTGAAGGGTTTGTGTGCATGTGTGTGGTGTGTGTACGTGTGTGTGATGATTTAAGTACTTACAAGTGCTTAAATTCAGCAGAGGTGAAACAATCAAAAGTAACGTGGAATAATTTCATTCAAAGGATGAAACCGATTGGTTCTTCAACAGATGCTATATAAAATGTGCCCTTATTATGTAGAATTGTGTATATCTGCACAAAGAAAAGGGCAAAACACTTTTCTCAGAGATCGACTATTTCTTATGTAGTACTAACAATCTTTTGTATAGATTTGTTCAAATGAAACGGAAAACAATTTTAGTATACTGACTCATTTTAATGTCAAATTTTTAAATTGGGGGCTATATCTCCACCCCCACACACACAAAAAAAAAACAACATTTATACTAATCAGAAAATACTCTTAAGAAAAACCCTCTTAAAATGCAGAAACTATTTTTAACGGTCATTTTCTATGTAATCTTTTATTTTTGTAAAAGATTAGATGCATGTAGATTTTATACATAACCAAAGGAACACTAAGAAGAACATTTTAAAGTGGGATGGCTTGAGAGGAAAGTATTGCAGCTTTTATACCGTGTTAACTTTATTGTGGAGTAAACGGATTGCATGGATGCAGTTAACAGTATAACGCCTCGCAGATTAGATCACTACTGTATTTGGAGTAAAAAATAAATGTATAAATAAAATAGGGTGAAGTGATCTTTTCAGTTTGATCATTTCACCAGGCAATTCATATTTTATCAACAAAAAAAAAAGCTAAAAAGAGAAAGACGAGGATGATGATATTGATGCAAAGTAACTCTCAGGGTTTAATAAAACAGTAGTAATATTAACTAAATAAGTAATATTGATTAAAAACTTCCAGATGGAAGCGGTAAGATAATCATTGCTGATTTTACAAGATCCTCTCCGCCATCAATGGAAATGTTCTAACATTACAGAAGTTAGAGCTTGATGCTCCACTTGAAAACGAGGGGTTGTGTAACATATGCATTCACCGAATTTCGGTAAAAAACAAACAAAAAAAAATGTAAAAGTTATAAACTGCCAACAAACACTAGCATGTTGCTCTAGAACAAACCATGTATCTCCATATCCTTTCTTTTCTTTTTTCCTTTTGAGCTGTTGATGTAGAAATGTAGTTTTTACTTTGTTTTTATTTTCCTTTGTTTATGTAGATTAAACTTTGGTTTTCGAGCTGGATATTATTCATTAATCTTTTAACGGTAATAATATAAGTATATTAAAAATATGAATTAACTGTTAAAGCGTTCTGTTCTTGCAGAGGATGGTTGTTTCCTCCTGTCAGTTGGTGCTAGACATGACAAAGTCAGCCATACTTAGAGCCTTTATTTTATGCAGCACATCAGCACATTTTATAGATGCAGAAACCTACAAACATAAATTCACTTTTATTACTCCACACACATTTGTTCCTCAGTAGATTAGATCCTCAGTAATTTACTAGAAATGAGTGATTAGCTACGGAACGAGTCTTCACACACGTACATTTCTTGAAATCTGTTTTTTGTCGTTTTTTGGAGGAAAAAAGGAAACAGTGTTACTTATGTTCATCTTAATCTGTATTTTAACAAACCGTTTACATCGTTGCTCTCTTCTTTTCGGACTGTTTTTTTTTGTTGTTCCTCTGAAGTTCCACGTGTTTGATGGGGTTTGGATGATGTGTATAAAATCTCAAAGGATTTGAGAATGAACCAGCAGGCGAGGTTTAGAGAAGAAGGCTATAGTGCTGAAGTGGAATCTTTTCTACGCTGAACCCAGTGTGAACCCATTGTGATTATTTGCCTAAAATCTCCAAGTTAAATAAAAAGTTGCCAGAAAAAGTGCATGAAAAGCAGATGAAATGGAGCCTTCGGTCAAAAAACGAAGGCGATTACTATTGAAAATATAGAATGTAAACAAGACAAAAATTCCCCTTTAGAGTGAGAAACTTTCGGCAGGATTTTAAACATCTTGATCTCAGTTCACATGGCAGTCTCATGCTTTCTTGTGTTTAATGTGTTTTCCCCCTGTTCTGAAAATGTCTGCTAAATATCCCAGTTGATAAAACACTATTTTATTAGTTTGTGGATAGATTTTGTTGTTTTGGGGGAAAGGGGGTGTAAATGTTTGGTGAGTTTAGCCAGTTAACTATATATGTATTTCACTCATTGCTTTGTGTTGATTAATGTATGTTTTTCTTTCCCTTGCTCTTCTTACTTTATCATTAAGTTAGCCAGAAATGACTGTGAAACAGTCTAAAATATCTGAAATAAACTTAATCAGTTTAACTCAGCCGCCCTCTTGTGTTTCTGATGGTGTAAATCCCAGATTTATTTATTGAAGCAACAATTTTTTACAGGTCTGGAACAGTAGTAATGATGTGGATGTCATTTCAGTTTGAGACATTAGAAGCCTTTTCGTACGTTCATTTACTGAACCATAAAGGAAACAAATGAACTAAAAGTGAATGAGGAAATGATCATAAAGCTTCCTATTTCTTTATAATAAATAAAAGTGCTTTTCACATTTGTAATAGTTAAACATGGGTCATTAAACACTCATTAACACATAATTGCAGGTCTTCATATTCTTTTCAAACTCTCAGTGACGGTCAAGTTTGGATGTAATGGAAGGGTAGCATCAGGAAACATGTCCGGCTTAAAACCTGAGCCACAAACAAAATATGCTGCTCGGGTGATGGCTTGTGGTGACCCTGAACAAGGAGCAACCAAAGGATGACAACATCTACAGTCTGATATTTCAAACTGAACTTTCCTAAAACCTGGTTTAACTATCTTATTTGCGTATCTGCTGCATAGACGATCATGTTTGGATAAATGTATCACGGAACTGCTTTAAAAAATGCCCCTTTGTCGAATTAAACATCCTGATATATACAAAGACTTAAAAATAAAGACTAAATAAAGATAACAGGAGCAAATATTAATTTGTATATTTTACATTTCCTTTTAATTATGGAGAGATTTGTGTTTTCTTGCACAGTAGCATCGTAGTTTTACTGCTCAGTTCTGCTCTCTGAAATTACGGGACTGTGACTGTAAAGAGCATGTCATATGCTTTAACATTGACACACATTAACATGAGTTAATCCTGTTTCTTATCACAGAATGTTGTGAATAATTTCTTGTGTATAACACTTGTGCAAGTGTAACACAACACTTGTGCAATTATGATGTGAGAACATGGGGAAGAATGACCAGATTTGAGCTGACAGGAAGTTTAAGATAAGACTAAGATACGACTAAGATAAAACAAGACTAAGATAGAACTTTATTAATCCCAAAGAAACCTCTGTTTCCAGAGACTCCTTCAAATTACAAGAGAAATAAATTTAATGAAATATTCAATATACAGAAAATGTATACATAAGTACATGACTCTATATGATGATCTGCTCATGATGCAGACGAGCTGCAGCATCAGAAAACCACAGGAGATTCCACAACTATCAGTACAGGATTCTGGGTTAGCTTTGGGTACAGTCTCAGCTGATAGTTGTGGAATCTCCTGTGGTTTTCTGATGCTGCAGCTCATCTGCATCATGAGCAGATCATCCTCTAGAGTCATATAAAAACTGTTGTAGTAGATTCACCTTCATGTACTCTGAAATGCTTTTGGCATCAATTTGCATAAACTATACAGACAAACTGTGTATTTGCATGACTATGGATTGTGTTTGCACAGGATTAGATGTGTAAATCTTCCCTTTAAAGAGACCATTGAGTGGAACCTTATAGATTTATAGATAGGTTTGTTATTTTAAACAGAAAAAATATCTTACAGAAAGTCGGCAATTTATTTAGGAAAAAAAGGTCGATCTGAGGTGAAATCCACTTTGTTATACAAAGGATACTGGCAGTCAGAATCGCTCATTCTTGATTAAGGTGATGCCATAAGACCAATTAATTGGTCAGGAGTCTAAAGATACAGGACATTAGTAATTATTAGACCTGTGTGCAATTAAGAAAGTTGAAGTAACATCCACAGAAGATTACTGTTACGGAAGGACCTGTGATGCCTCAGTATCCTCCAGTCTAATTAACTTCTAATTATTCATGGTCTGTTTCCTTTTCTGGAAAGCAAGAATAAAAGATCTGGCACTAGATGGCACAATTGTGTCAGTAGTGCAAGGAATAAGCAACCTGTTTTGCTGTGTACATGTTCAGCATTGAATTCCGTTGTCATCTTACACTACACATGGGTGGCTCAAAGCTTAAATGAAACTATACACGCAAGCTTTTAAGCCTTTGTTGTTTTACTTAGCCTACTAAAGGCAATAAATTCATAGAAAAGTTAATTTTTTTTTCTATCCATACAAATGTAAATGATCTCAAATACAGTTCTTCTCTGAGATTCCCCAAGTGCCTGTTTATAAGCATCTAAAATTCAAAGGTGTCATCTACGTAATGCCAGTGTACTGGTAAAAAGGCTTAAACTACCTCAGGCCACAAGAATCCAGGTGAAATATGTGCATTAGGAAATTAGGAAATATGTACATGTAGAAATTAGGAAAGAGACAAAAAACCACAACAACTCAGACACAAGTGGAATAGCATATCTTTATAGAAAAAATAAGTTCTTATTTCAGGGGAAAAAAGTTTGTTTTTTTGCTTAATTTTCCTTGTTTTGACATTTTTTTTGTGTTCTTTTTTTAAACATCTCTACATTTACGTGGTAAATATTAAACAACTTGTGTTTCAGTCTCCACCAGGGGATCAGAAGGAAAGCCGAATGGGAGAAAAATTCACTGCTGCGATTTGATGTCACACAGAATGCGGCAGTAAGGGAGAAACCGATCCGGACATGCTGGTAGCAGGCAAATGACAGCACGTTAAGCTCCATAAAAAATGTGGAACTCCTTGTGAGTGCTGAGGACTGCGCAGTATTGAGAAGTAAACTACTGTCCCTGTTCTGTTTGACTGCTTGAGAAGGAGCAGGAAGAAGCAGTGTGAAGACACCAGCTTGGCTCGTGCAACCAAAACGAGGCTGAATCCACAAGCTTCAATTGTCCTCCAGCGTCGCAGCAACTCCACGTCCGCCTTACTGATTTAAAGCTAAAGGCACTGCGCTTGATAATCTCCATCGCTTTGCTGAACAATCAATAAATGGAGACTCTCTACTGTACGAAGTTTTTAAATCTGACTCGTCAGTCTAGAAGTTCAGCATTAGAAATAAATCCTTTGTGTTTACTTTCTCCGATATGTGACTAGGCATTTCCCAAAAGTCCCACAGTGCTGTATTGATAAAAGGCTGATGAGATTCAGCACTGACGTGGACCAACGTGTCCCACCTTCTCTTCCCTTCCAAACTATCAACAATCATCATCATCATCATCATCATCATCACTGGCTATGTTTAAACAGGTGCTTATGTTTAGTTATTTCTCTTTACATGAGGATGTAATGCAGGAACAAGGTAGTTCCAATTAATATCCTGTCAGAATGTAAAAGACCAAACAGAAATGGAGAGCGGGAAGAAAAAAAAAAAAAAAAAAAGACTCCACCCTGTCTGAACATAGCCGTAGTGACACAGTAATGCAACATGTTTAAAAATAAATAAATAAAAAAAAAAACAACCCATTGGTACCCATGTTTCTTTGCCACCTGTACCCTACATGAGCAACACTTCTGCACCAATTCAATACTATCATGGCTTTATCTAAATAACGCTTGGCCTTTTCCACAACCAAAACATTTGCAGTAAGTATGGCATCAACGTGGTACCAGTGAACGGAGGCCTCACCGGGTATTTTTGTTCCAATAACTGTTACTGCTGCTCAGAGGCAATGCAGGTCACTTATGCAGTTCTGTGCAAAATAGTCCAGTGCAAGGAAATGAGTTGTGCAGGTCAGTTACAGGAAGCATCACAGCAGGCCTGACCTCTGACCTTCTTCGTATTATATAAAGTATCACAGATGGCAAATTATCACTGAAATGTTTTGCAGAATAAATCAGGGGGAAAAAAAGTCCTTCATTTGACTAGAACAAACCGACATTAAAACCATGAATTTAACATAAGCTTTTTTCCCTAAATGTTGCCGTTTCTTTTGTGGGGTGTAGGCTACATCATAAGCTAACTAATGCGGTAAAATTCCTAAAAAAAAAAAAAAAAAGAAACATTTGGTTGAAAGTGCTGCCAGATTCAGAAATTCACTAATGTGTGTGTTCTCTGGATCCTTCACATTGACACAGAGTCAACCGAAGCACAACCTGTATTTTTATAAACCAGTCAAAATTTTGTACCCTAAATGTTTTTTTTTTTTAAATCTAAACCTTAAAAAGTGCCATTAAAACAAAGTTATAGCAATGTAACAATTTTTTTTCCTAAGCTGGCTGCTGTCTTGTTGTTCTGAGCTTAAATTTAGATGAAAGATTCAGAAAACATGCTGAGCTTCGTCAACATTCGTCTGTTCGTCTCAGCTTCAGTAAACACTGCCTTCCCTCGATTACGGAGAGGTCGAGTCCTCTGCTTTCGTCTTTTTTTTTTTTTGCACCCTTCAATACTCTAGGACTGAAAGTGACACGCTCTTCACCTTTTATAACCTGTCAGTCAACAAAGGAGCAACAGGCAAAACAACAAATCCTCAACAATACAAAGAAGAGAATAAAGATAATTGCACATGAAAAATCTAGTGGAAAAATATATTCAAACTGAGAGTAGAAAACACACACACACACACACAAACACACACGCGCACGCACACAGAGAAAGTAATGAAGGGAACAACATGCAAAAAAAAGGTTGAGACAGAGAGAAAGAAAGATTGTTATTGCCTTCAAGTGTCACCTTGAAAACGCTTCACAGCAGTACCTTAAGTCACACTTAAGCAACTTTAGAACAAAACAACAACAACATCAACAACAAAAACCCCACAAGAGATGGAGAAGAGGAAATATTGCTCTTCACAAGTCCTCTCCGTCTTTTGTTTTAAATCACAGATTTCCTTTCCCCATTGCCCCGAGTAGAGTCTTATTTTTTGTACCATAAGTGACTGTGCAACTCTTTCTCCTTCTCTCTCTCTCTCTCTCTCTCTGTATGTGCCTTGCTGTCCTAGGCGATCATGTACTGAGTGATTGCTCGGAGTGCGTAGAGCAGCTCAGCCTGCAGCCGTGCCTCCATCACCAGCAGGTTGATGTGTACCTGAGTGAAACAGATCCACGACATTAACAATGATCAACTTTTCATTTGATACCAACTTATGATACATTTCATAGATAGATCAAGACTAACAGTGTTTTCACGCATTGTTCTATAACATGGGCCTTAAAGAATAGTTACAATGCTGAATTTTCAAAGTGTATCAGTATGTTTTCATGCAAGTAAATTGTTCTGTCATTGGTCAGAATGCTCCTGTTTATGTTCTGGGGTCCTGCTCATAGCGTTCATCCATCAAAAGCTTCTTTTCAGCTTTAGTAATTCAAATTTCTGAATCACAGTTTCATCAGTATAAGATCCACGACACGGTGTTTAAATAATGTGTTATATCGAGCATGTTAATAAGTGCTGACAAAAAGTCTGATTCTCTCAGTTACCTTTTCTGAGGCTTTGAGAGAAACTAAAGGCAAAGGGCACAGAAGGTTTTTAGTGGAGTCAGGATAGCAGGCCACAGCCTTAATATAAAGCTTCAGTCCACGTTCCAGCAGCTGGTTCACTTCTCCGTAATCATAATCGTCATACCTGTTAAAACACACAAGACCCACGTTATGATTCCAGACTACAGTGAGATCAGGGTGAAAGATCAGCATGAACACAAACCTCCACCTTTTCCTGCTGGATGTGATCCTAGTTAATACAAAATTATTTTGCTTGTTCTTCTTTTAAATGGCTATTTGACAGAGAACAGTATTTATATCACGGCAGTGGTGAGGTTTGGAAGGTTTGGAAATGCTGAGCTGTTTCTCTGCTGTGAGAAAGTGTACTTGCAGCATGTTGTCTTTTTTGTGTGAAGGATTGTGAACTTGGGATAGAGCGTAAAAAAAAAAAAAAAAAAAAAAAAAAAAGAAAAAGAAAAGAAAATCGTGTGATTTTAGTTTTTTTTTTTAAGCCCGGACACAGAGGTTGTGTGCATCATGTAGTGATGATAAACAAAGACACATTCACTGTACCTAATTCCGTAGCTGCAATGGATATAGTTCCAGATGGCTCTCTTGAGGTCCGGATTGCGAGGGGACGGTAATGAGGCCACGCTGCGGAACCGCTCGTCTAACAAATGCCCGATGTCTGAGTAGAGGCGGTTTACTAACGAGAAACCGTGATCCTCCCACGAGTAGTCCTACACACACAAACATCAGTATTCACAAATAGAACAAACTGTTTAAGGCTGAATTCTGTGAACACCAAAGGCGTCTCGTTCCTCTAAGTGAAACCACACTGGAACATCTGAGCTGTATTTTGGATCAAATCCAAATTGACAAACAATCGAGTTGACCTTTGAGAAGAAAGTCTCTGTTTCTCCAATTCCAGGGAAGATGAAGTATAGGACTGTCACCATGGGCAGTGTGTGACTAAGCAGCTACATGTTATAATCTAATACGCTGGCACGCTCCTCACCTGCACCCGCAATACTTGGAAATGGTCTTCCTTCTGCTGGGCGAATTCCTGGTAGCCGAAATCAGGGTCTTTAACGAAGCGGGAGGGGTCTGTCGAACACATCATCTCTTCTTCTTCCTCCTCGTCCATGTCTGAAGCAGAAGAGTGGAAAGGGACAAGTGTGAGTCAGAGTGGGACTGGAGTGCGAGAGCGTCTCTTTAGCATGTTTGATGGTGAACACACAGCTTACCTATATGCAGGAGGGTGTACGAGTGTAGGCCTGCTTGTCCTTTTCTTTCTTTCTCCTCCTGTGACTTATGGATTCCTTCTCGTAGGCACGCCAGGTCACAGCTCGAGTCTAGAGACTGTGCAAGAGAGAAAAGCCACCATTACACACATTAACCTTCCTCATCTACCATAAAACCATAGACACATAATGACAAGTCTTTTAGGGATATTGATAATCTTCTGCTCACTACTTATAAATATCCAGTGCTTGGTTTGGGTTCGCATTGGACTAATCACAAGATATTTGCGCTATTAAAACATGTACCTTATCTTAAAAAGTTAAAAGCCAATACAATATGCTGAAAGCACAACCAAGCAAAGGCTGTTCTTCATTTTTTTGTTTGTTTGTTGGTACATTTTCAGCATTTCTGCTTTCCATCGATTCTGGAAATGAGTCACATTTCATAGAGACTTTCCAGTCCTGCTCAAGAACCATGCGTTTTCACAATTATATTTAGCCAATTTGGATTAGATTCTGCAAAATATACAAATATTTACTGAAATACACACACAAAACTTTCGCATGTCTTTGGATTCTCCTAATAGCTGATGGGTTTGTGATCTGGTGTTGGAGCAAATAAGCTACAGCACAGGTGGCTTCACTGCCAACAGCAACAACAAAAATCCTAGCAGAGAGGAAAACAGAATTTTACCACAAAACCCCTCGCGCACGTAAATACCCAAAGCATCCGAAACGCCTCTAGATTTTACTGAGAAAAGTTCTGCTTTTTTTTTCTTCTTTTTTATCAGCTAACAATGCTCAAGAAATCATAGGTCAAAGTAAGCTAGATAAAGTCAGTGCCAACTGAAAGTACGTGGTATCAGAAGGAAATGCGTCTTTCACATCCTGCTTCGTTTCCCCTTCAGTGAACTGGCTTTTCTGACTTCTCAAAGATCTTTGTGTTCGGTCGGACTGCTGCTTTATCTCAAAAAGCAATAGAGCCAAAAACCACAAGGTATATAAATATTTGCAGAAATACACACAAAGGTTCACAAACCACATACATGTCGACACCTGTGCCATCGTACACTAAAAATGACAAAGGTGAATATTTTTGAACACATCACCCTGTCCTAAAAACTCTCTAATAGTAAAATGTTTAAACTAGATGTTTTCACTAAGCATGATACAACAGAGCTACGTGTTAACGACAGAAACCTGTGTGTGGGTGAGACGAGCGCTTTAAGCACTTACCCTCCTGCGAGGTGGGAAGGTGGCGTTGCCATTGGCAGCATCACAGAGGCAGTAGCCTGGGGGCGTTCCATGTGGCGCTCTCGGGCCGGGTTGTGTGTCCTGTTCAGAGCCAAACACGAAGCTGCAGAGTGCATGGCAGTGAGCCAGCAGAACTACAGCCTGGACCAGCTCAGCCAGAGACCAGCACTGCTCACCTGACTTCAGCAAAGCCTGCAGAGACAATGACGAGTCCCTGATCAGCACAACCGCAAAATGACTGAGCTGTAGGGACGAGAGCTCGGATTTCTTTGTGCACAACAGAATGCTAATTATGAGCCTACAGCACTAATGTACTGAAATTTACCTTTAATACACACACGCACATGCACGCGCACGCACACGCACACACACACAGCCCTTTTAGTACACAGCTTCTTTCCACTTTACCTCAATGTGGGAGCGAGCAGTGAGCCAGGGCTGGTGAGCGAGCACTTTGTTTATGTGGTCGAGCTGCTGGAGGCGAGGTGGTGCAAACTCCAGCCCTTGTAGCCACACCGGGTCTCCCCGCACCCTCAGGAACACAGCCGAGTGAAGAGACACAAGGTAGCTGCAGTGATGTCGTGCCGCAGCCTATCACACACAGACACACACAGGTTCACCATATGTACAGGTCATTTTCATTGGTTAAGATCAATCAAAGTGACTTGGCCTGGTCTTGACTTTTGAGTTTAATGGAAGAGAACAGTCACCTTGTTCTTACTACCACAAATTCTGCACATTACAAGTGGTTTTGTCTACATTTATCCAGCTCATACACTAGCTCCATTTTCTAGCGTTTCATCTCCGAATCTCCTCTCATCGCACGCAAATCATTTTTACCAGCCCTGTCATATAAAGCAAAAAGTTCGGCACTCTTACCATGACTGCTATGTAGTGGCGGTAGTGAAGGGGCAGAGGGCCGTCCATGTTAAGGATGTAATGCTGTGTGCGCAAGAAGCTCTCTAAATACTGTGGATGGGAGGCCATTTGCTGTGATACTGTGTCCAGGCGCCCCCTGCTGGCCAGAGCCTTCATGCACAACGGAGAGGAACTGTCCTTCTCAGAGCTCACCTTCATTACCTACATATAGGAGAGCACAATACACACACACACACACACACACACACACACACACACACACACACACACACACACACACGTATATTACACACACACACATATATATATATATATATATATATATTACACACACACACATACACACACACACACACACAATAAAAACACATCTGACATTGATTTAAAAGTATTGGAACCAGAGCAAATAAATCTTGTTTTGGATGTGATTAATTCATGTCCTGTATTAGCATTGTGCTACACAATTACAGGAAAAAAGCTAACACAACCCCAAACTGGCGATCAATCAGTTCATATTCACTACAGTGTCAGTTCGCTGAAGTGAGGCTGCACTGCAGAACTTTAAATATAACACTGCAAAATAACAAATCACTCCACATCTACAACTCTACCATGGCTGAAAAGGTTGAATCAGCTAAACTCCTTAGACTCCTGAAAAAATGATGAAAGAAAATAGCAATCAACTCTACCAGCAAACAATTCCTCAGCCAAAAAAAAAAAAAAAGAGGAAAGGGAGGAAAAAAGAACAAAGAAGGACTCTGCAGCGCGTCCTGGAGGCATGCAGGCAGACAGAGAAAAATATTCCGCAGTGAGAGAGAGAGAGAGAGGTAGAGCGAGAGCCCTGCTAGTCTGGAGTTTTTAATCGTTGAGAGGTTAGTCAAACGTGTCCAGCTGAAAACATTACCAGGCAGAAAATCCTAGTTAAAATCATTAGATCTTTAAACTTTAAGTCAAAACATGTAAACATGAGAGTGTTCAGCAAAGTCATTGTTTGACAAACATTCTGGTTATATGAGTGTTGAAGAAAGGGCTTGACTCTTGGATGGTCCTAAAAGAGAGCGTAAAAGGGATGAGAGAAATTTGCCCTAAAACCTTCTTTCAGTCTCTTATCTGTGTATCCATTAACACACAAACAGATGACTACACACACGAAAAGCAGTAAATAGATAGTACCAAAGCCAAGGACAGATTCATATCACAGGAGGAACATGACTGTAAGGAAAATAATTCAGACTTAAATTCTGACAGAAACTTCCACAATAAAATTTCCAAGACAAACCAGTTTCATCTCTGGAAACTACGCCAACTGTCGTTCTACAAGTTATTATTATTGAAACTAAAATGGGTCGTGTCTCTCTTTCCTGGTATAGGAAACAGGAGAGCAAGGCCTCCCACGGCCAAACGTCTCGGTGCCAAAAGCACAGCAGTGCTGGCAGCAGTTATTCCTTCGAGTAAACCGCTGCTCAGCAGGCCAGGCTGACAGGCAGTCATGGAAGGAAGGAGGTCAGTTACACACAGGGAGGGGGGAAGAAGCAGCACAGCTTCGGACTAAACTCACATGTTCACCATCACGTATTTTCTCCTGTATGCTCTTGCACCATGGCTTACGGAGAACCGAGTCATAGCTGATAGTTAACAAAGCTGTACGCTAATGCACGTATTCACTGCTTAACCACACGTCTGAGTCAACTATTAGCTAAAACACTGTTCCGAACGTGACTTAGGAAATTTCAACAACTTTAATACACTATTACTGTTACTATCTATCCATCTATCTAGATAATGTACTGTAATAAAAGCACTGAGATATGTGTTGTGTGTTAATACAACTTGTTCTCTCTTGTATGTAAAACAGCTGTGCTATCAATCAAAACCACCACATTTTGGGTTTCAAAACTGGTGGTTGCGCTTGTTATAGGATGGTCTGTATGGATCAGTGACAACACGTGCAGTGTGAGAAATTCAGAACTGACTACCCTAAATATGCAGATAATCACCACACAGCAAAGACACTGATATGATAGTTTATAAATTATTTGTGCAAAAAATATCATCCAAACCTTAATCGGTGCTCATAAAGAACAAAAATATAAGACTTATAGCTAATGTAACCTCGAAGCCCTGACGCAAAGGGGCAAATCATCAAAAGGCAGAACTGCTTCATCTAATATAAAACATTATTAATTCGCATGAATTAATTCGAGGCCACAGACTGTCCTGTATTACAGTTTCAACTTAAACAGATCATCTAATTTTAAACTCGATTTCTACCTTTATCAGTTCAAAACACACAGAACACAAAGCGCTTCAAGACTGAGCCCATTTTTCTCGTTCTCGGGTGCCATGCTAGATGACTTGATAATAGGAAAAATAACACCGACAACCTACTACTTGCTTGGCAGCGGAGTGACTTTCATGTCAGACTTGTTTGTGTAGAAAAAGTCATTGAGTACGTGTGCATGTGAACGCGTGGTCGAAAGTATTACATTATAAGCTATTAGCTCGAGGAAACTTGAGTGCCGTGGAGTCAAATATCAAATAAACAACAAGCAGCAAGAATATATGCGAGAAGGAATTTGTGAGATGACCAGTACAATTATGTGTAAAGTATGTCAGACCATCACACCAGTGAAATAACATGAACTGCAATAAATAAATTAGTAAAAGTTATAGTCAGCAATAGTTCTTCTGACATGTGGAAACCTTCCACGCTGACCAGTCACTGAAGACGATAGTCTGCTATGACAAAACAAACAAACAAACAAAAACAAACCTCATCCAAACAACAACCCCTCACTCAAGGGGACATTTAACCGACTGTGCTCTATTTTCTAACAGCAATTCTTAATACTCATGCAGGATTTATGGAGTCTTAAGCCAGGTGTAAATCTCATTAAGCAGTACAAATTTCAACTCCAGAGCACTAAGCCGCACCAGCACGCAGACTAGCGTAGGGATGATGTTTCCCCTCTCTATACAGTGGAGCCTCCAGAATTGGGCAGTTATAAATATCTGAGTGAGACAGCTGGGATAGCAGTTGGACAGATAAGAGCAAAATGGCATCCCAACACAAGAGACAACAAGCAACCAAACAGTGGAGGTCTCACACTCGCTCAGGCTTCAGCTGCAGTCTTCATGTATAGAGGAGCAAGAACCCAACACTGCTCAGGACAGGACCAGGATTTTACTCTACATGTGCAGGGTTACCGTTAATACCACCTCTGTACCCTAAACAAACTATGTGCTAATCAACCAGTGTGGGTCATGGCAGTGTGTGTGTGTGTGTGTGTGTGTGTGTGTGTGTGTGTGTGTGTGTGTGTGTGTGAACACACTGAAGTGCAGGTGTCCAGCTACAGAGTCACTCTGCACGTAAATCTATTCCACCAGATGTCTGAATGGAAAGGAAAAATGTCTGGATAATTTAAATATTTAACCAGCTAATTGCATCCAGGTTTGTTAACCATCAAACAATTGGTTGCTAAAAATATCTGGTTGACGTTCAGCTTTTTTGGAAATCGGCATCGACCAATAAAAGCAGACGTTACAGGTTACGAAAGCATCCATACAGAATGGACTCGGAAAATCCAGAGATAAACCTGCTGAGTGTGGCGTGTGTGTGAACGTGTTATCTAGTCAGTCACTACAGCTGAATACATGTCAGGTTCAAATATAAATAATGGGACAAAAAAATAGAAATGAATGAACTTTGTTTTGTCTGTGCAAGATCGCGTGTTCTGAAAGCCGGCTTGATTTTACATGCACTTAATAAAGGCTTTCTGACCAAGGAAAGGTGTTTATTAGGGTTTAATCTCTCAAACCAGGCTTTCCCTAGAGATGTTACAGAGAACTGCTGATGTTCATAGAAATGTTGCTAAGCACATGAAGGAACCTTGTAGGCTGAGAATCTGAATTTAAATTCTCTACTAATCCCTGAACGATTTAATAGCATGGAAGCGATATGTAGTTACTGGATTGAAAAAAGTGCCACAGTGTTCAGTTTGTTGTCCTGTCAGATGCAACTTCAAGCTTATGTTGCAGAAAAGATGTGTGATGTCAGCATGATGGAATCTGTTTCTCATCATATTGATTAATCATGACTGTAGAAGTTCAACTTTCAGTCAGTCTTTTCAGAAATGATGCAGCAACCAACTGCAAAGACACACAAGCCCAATGCCTTACAAGTTAATTCAATGTTAATTCGACGGTCTATGTTAGGTGTTTTCATGCTCAACACAAATGAAATGTACATGCTTTGACTGTAGGAGTGCTGTGATGAGGTCACATGCTGCTTTTTGGGCCTTGAATTTCGCATTAAATCACAATACTGCACCATCCTGGAGGGACTGGTTTATTACCTGGAGGCCAGCACATGCACCATAATGCGTCATTTTGTGTTATTCAAAAAAATTTTTTTTTTGAAATCCCACTTAAATTCAAACAGCGTTTTGCTTTTATAAGCTTGTCGGAGACGAGATCCTAGCTGATGACTCCCATAGTCCTGCATAATTTCCTGTATAATAGGTCATTTCCTCAACAAAATAAATAGGGTTAGGCTTGTGAGGGCTGTGTGTGTCCCCAATATATGGTCTTCGTGTCATGTATAAATTGTGATTAGACAGACAGACAGACAGACAGAGAAGCCTAATGCATATGGATGAGAAGGTGATATTCTCCATTAACAAAGTCCTTCAACTTGCAGCATAATATACTTGTATAATTATTAATATACTTATTAGACAAATATTGATATCTATCTGATACAAATATGTGGCAGTGTGAGAAATTTCCTCTACTCACATATTAAGCATAAGCGAATGCCGCTGGATCAAATCCTGCAACATAATACATGACACTTAATAATGAAGCCACTTGGGAAAAGCCGTTCACAATTGAAATGAAAACATATGGCAGCCCTGAGCGCCCAAAGATTCCTATTAAATGGGAGGCTGAAAACTGGTAACCGAGCTATCCGTTAATGGGGCTGTGATGCAGACTTCGGCCTCCTGTAACAGCTCAAACGCTTCTCTCTCAGCGACTCTCCAGGGGGCACTTTCCTGGGAAAATAGCTCTCCGATCTCAGATCCTAATAGTGAAGGCTACAGATCCACACCGCTATATAAAATACATGGTACATACTACAGACATAAGAGAACAACTAAATCTGAACAACATGATGAGACATAGATCCAGATACAGCATCTTAAAGCATTATGGAGAGCTGCTTAAGGAAACTTAACTGCTTTGTCCTTTACTGGAAGCTCGTTTTAAAGCTTGTGGCCGTTACGTGAAGAAAATGTCGGCTTTACCTGTTCTCTGTAATTACCTAAATTGCCCAGGAGCATTACTTATCTCACCAATACTTCACCAATCATCTATATTTTATTATTCAGTATGCACTTATCATATTATCCACCGCACTACTAACTGAACTGACAGAAATCATCTATCCCTGGAGTAAATGTTATGCAAAAAAAATAATTGTACTGACGATATACTGAAGAAAATGACAACCAACTTGTTTTCAAACACAAGTTATTTCTACAGGTAACAGACACAGTAAGAAAAATGTTACTGATGTGACTTAGATTCACACCTGTAATAACTACATCACCCCAAGCCTCAATGTAAAAGAAACTAGTGCAGTGTGTGACTGCTTGATAATGCGCATAATAATGTAATAATTATTAACCCAAACCCACCTAAAGAAAAATAAAAAGGTAAAAGAGTGTCAAACACTCCTATTATGTCTCGGCAGGTCAATCTGTCTGGTCATCTATAACATGCACAGGCATGCCCTTACAGGCACTTAACATGAAACAGGAAGCCAGTCATACATCCTCCTGGCAAGTCCCTTTAAAGTTCACCCCAGGGTAAAAGTGAAGTAGTACTTTCAGATTTGCATTAAGCAAACCAAAAAAATTCACCGAATAGCAAACTTTTGTTTTCCTTCTCTAATGTCTCACCTCCATCGAATAATGATGTCAATAACGTTTGCTTGTTCCCACAGCAAAGGATTTGGCTTATTCGCATAGACAAAGACTGCCTCAACTTGTACAGCTGGTATCCGAGTCTGTTTACATCAGACTTATCGTAGACAAACCAAACAGTGGGCAGATTTGAATAGGTTTAAATGTATCCAATTTGAATGGTACCTTACAAGGTGACAAAGCTAAAAATGTCCAATGAAAAGAAAAAAAACTAAACAAAAAAAAAACAAGCACCTAACCCTGTACAGGTGGTTTTTAATTCTATAGTTCTCTATAACCAGGTCAAAGATTTCCATGCACTGTGAATGTGAGGGATAAAATGGTGCACAGCATAGCTCTACCATTTCTGACAGACCTAAAACTAAAGCACTGTGAAAAGTCAGGCTATCGAACAAAAGAAGAGAGCAGAGATGTGTACAAACAACAAGACAATAATTAAGCTACAACCCAAATCATCTAAACAAGGTATAAAATGTGTAGGATGCCAGGAGCAGGACAAAATAAGAGCTGGGTGAGATTCAATCTGCCTTCTTAGAGTGCTGGGAGGGGTCTGTCCTTGTCATGCCCAAGTGTCCCCGGTGCTGTTACAAAAACCCTTCTTGCTTCAGTGGAAACACTCTTTTAGTTTGGCAACCTGAAGCCCAGGAGGGGAACAAAACAACCAGCTGCAACGTTCTGGGGGTTAGACGAAACCCAACACACACACGGCTGGGATACTTTCAACATGCAGGAAAACGCTAACATAAAATAGAACATGGCAGCAATTTAAATGAAGTAACGATCGGCACAAAAGTCCCAATAATACAGCGCTGTGGTTTTTTTTTTTCAGAGTATGGATGAGTTTATAATTAATAGATGGTTTCTCGATCATGCCTTCTTATATAACTGTTTGAAACAATAAAAAATTGTAACAGCGCCAAGAATGAAATACATGTTGGGTCACCAACAGGAGCACGTTTTAAAAGAGTATGTGCTGTCTTTTATCTTCTGTGCAGTCTATACTATAATAGAATTTATACAAAGACTTACATGACCTTGTCTCTTATAATAATGCAACCGGATGCTTTTCTATAGTCTGAGTTTTAATGCAACTCCTGTTGCTAAGGTTTATTGTACGGGTAATGAATAACAGGTGTGTATATAGTGCATTATACCTGACAAACCTTCTAAACAGGTTATATAAAGGAAAATGACTGAAGATAGCTGGAAAAAAGCTCAGTACTTCCATTGTTCCTTACAATACTGAAGCGCGACCTCTAATGGCCAGAGACAAAACTGCAGGTAACAGAGGAGAAAAACAACTTTGATTGGCAGTGCATCAGCATCACAGCACACAAATGCTAACAAAAAAATGCTAACAAAACACACCATTACGAAGCTAAACATACGGAATACAGCTCGGAAAAATGCTGTAATAATATTTAGTCCTTTTTTTGTCTGGACAGACAGAGTCCCTTTTTTCAGATGTATCTGAATTGACCAGGAAAAAAGGCTAATTTTCATTCAAACTACCGAAACCACATTTACTCTTCAATCTCTTCATACAAATGCCTTATTATTATTATTATTATTACCTTGCTTACATTTCTATAACAATCTTCATATTTGCACATGAAATGCAATCCAGCTCTGCTATGCATTGCTTTGTGAATATGTGCATGCTACAGCTGGACCGTCGAAATGTTCAAATAAATAAATAAATGGGGAAAAAAAGAGCCACTTCCTATTTTCACATTTGCACATGCAAGGAAAGTGTAAAAGTCTTCGGTGCATTCGAGTTACATGCATGAAGCATTAACAGCATGCAAAGCTCCTTTTTTGTGCACCACAGTGAACAAAAAGATTAGCCATCTTTCAGCCTCTCTGCTGTGTAAGAAAACAGTCCAGACCCAAAGCCTAGTGTTTATGTTAAGATTATTCTGCTTTACAGCTATAATCATGAACAGTCCAATGACACACAAAATAAAAGGCTAATTAAACAATGAGAGTGAAAACGTGATAGTTTGAATTAGTTAGCAAACGTTGTCTTAAAGTTAAAAACAAAACGCCCCCCTCAAGTCTTTATGGTCAAAGAGGGAAGTTTCAGGTTTAACTGCTACAAGCTAACTTAGCTTACATCAGCTAGCTAACATTGCTAGTCATAGCAAAGCTTGATATTAAGCTTTATTTTTAAACCATTCAAACAAAATTCATGTTAAAAAAAAGCGAGTTGAATAAAAAAAAAAGATGTTTTTCACTGTGAGGTGACGTTCTACACCAAGTACCTCAGTTTAACACAGCAGGCTTTTAAAGAAACATACATACAGGTTTAAAAGGTAAACATGATGACAACGAATCGACTCATTGAACCGTGTCATTTTAATTACAACGGTAACTTTCATTCGGGTCTTTAGCTTGATGAGCTGCAGGTCAGAGGAGAAAACAAAAAAAACCCCAACAAACCCAGCTATAAAATGATGCTATTTACTTTATAACACAGCAGATGTACCTGACTCCGGACAAATCCAAAGCGATAATCCATTTTTTGCGCACAGATGATCATTTTCCTCGGTGTAAGTGCATGAATACGGTTCCTTCGTCTTTCCTGGGCTTTAAGTAACTCGTGAACAAAAGCCGAGCTGCTCTGAAATGTAGTTACAAGTCCGGACATCAGCCGCAGTGTTACTGGGTGAAAAGCATAGACTGACACGGACCAGGCAGGAGCAACCAATCAGAGCAGAGAGGAGGCGGGAACAACACGGGGGCGTGTTAAAGACAAACGTCCAATCAGCGCTCAGATGTACGCTTTTGGGTTACAGCTGTAAGCGACCTGAACCAATCATGTGGTGGAAACGTTTCTGCACGTAAATAACGCTTTTCTTTAGCTTCTGATGAAACGAAATTAGACCTTATTCCACACAGAGAGAAACAAAGACGTATAGGATCAACACTACGAAGTATGGCTTTACAAACAGAATAATCTTCAGGATAAATCATAGATTTAATATTTTCTCTGGGAGAGATTCCACAATTCCATAATCAATTTCCTATTTTATTCCCCATGAGTGTAAATTATATTATTTGACTGTCATGAGACAAAATAACTATATGAACACAAGCAGTAAGAGTGTGTAAGAGGCAGTTGAAGACCAAGTACATGACATTTGACAAAAGATCTGTAACACACAACAGCACAAATGGATAACTTTAGTTTGGGGAAATATTTTGTTCAATGTTTATTCTAGCACAATTAAGGGCCCCTCCGTGCCTCTGGGTCTTGACCATAAAGCCTGTGAAGCCCAAGCATTAATGAAGTACTCATGAGGGGTTTGTTTCACAAAGCAGCAACAAACAGAGCAACTTTTTTTTGTTATGTAGCTAATTATGGGTTTGCTTTGGTTTAACTCAGGGCTTCCTGTTTCATGCATTGCTTTGAACAGAGGGGCACTGTCATCTGTCCAGGAAGGGTTCAATTCAGGGCTGCAGACCATAAGCAGTTCATATTAAATCTACGTCTCTCTCTCACTGGGCAGCAGCTCTGTCTGTATCTGGCTAAAGAGAGAGGCAGATACAGACAGAGCTGCTGCCCAGAGAGAGTACTTCATTAATGCATGAAACCCCTCATGAGTACTTCATTAATGCTTGGGCTTCTCAGGCTTTAAGATCAGGACCCTGAGGCGTGGAGGGGCCCTTAATTGTGCTAGAATAAATATTGAACAAAATATTTAATATTTAAGAACTAAAGTTATCCATTTGTGCTGTTGTGTGTTACAGGGCTTTTGTCAAATGTCTCCAGACGTTGAAAACTGTCATGTATTAGGTCTCCTCCTACCAATATAGAAAAACATGCCTACACACTCTTACTGCTTGTGTTCATATAGTTATTTTGTCTCATGACAGAGTCAAATAATATAATTTACACTCATTGGAAATAAAATAGGAAATTTATTATGGAATTGTGGAATCTCTCCCAGAGAAAATACTGTATTAAATCTATGATTTATCCTGAAGATTATTCTGTTTGTAAGGCCATACTTCGTAGTGTTGATCTTATTTATTTCCTGACACAAGAGGTTAGGCTGTCTGTTCTATTTAAATAACATTGCAGGTATGCCTCAATGAATGGAAATTATACAGGAATACAGGAGCATCAAAATTTGCATTAACCTGTTCCTGGGGGCCTCAGCAGCTGACTTTCACTGGTTTTAGATATAAACACACTTGCTTTATTAAATACAGACTTTGTTGTATTTTCCATCAAGGTGCACACAGTAAAGCTAATATCATTAACCAGGGTTGCCAGGGTTTAGCAAAATTTCCAATCCAACCACATCTGAAACTGTACACAAGAGACCTGAAACTGGCCCAAAGAGTTTGAAAACATTTCTTTATTTCCCGTGTGCACATGCATTTGGGATGTACCTTCATTAGCCACTCAAAACCCCCTTCTCCTTTCCCTATCTTCACAATATATTTAAGTAACGTTCTTAATACTGTACCTCATAGAATCTGCCTTTCTTTTCAGAAATGTATTAGCTTTCATTCTGATTCATTTCTGTAAAAAAAAATAAAAAAAAATTGGTGTTGCATTTTTAACCTAGGCCAATTTGGCAGTCTTTTCTGTAACTGCAGTTTCTGAGCATGCGGTATGATCATTGGTTCTATTAGCACTTGTTGGAGTTCCCAATCTTGACCGCTAGATGCAATAAATAACTCTACACAGTTAACTGGGGCTGGTTATTATTACAAAACATCTAAAAAGGCAATCAAGTTAATGGAACATTGGCTTATATCTGAACTTAGGTAATTATTATTATAAAATATAAAGTGAATAGGGTTGTGAATAAGGATTATTTAACAATCTACAGACAATTTAAGAAAATGTTAAAAAAGATTTATGGAGATTTTCTGCCTGTTGTTTGGAAACCTCTCGAAAAGAATACTCCATGATGATGCTAAAACATAAGTTGATGTCCTTTGTAGGTTTACTGTAATCTAGACCAAACCCTGTTTTGTGTGAAGTGATGGACAAAGAAACAAAGAAAATTAAGATTGAAATGAGTTCTTGTAGTGAATATTATTTACAAGTCATAGTGTAGCCACAATGATCAAAACTTTATCTTGTATGTCTCCATGTATTTTCACTTTCAGTATTTTACAAAATGTAACTGAACTGTAACTGTGAATTTCCCATGGGGATGATCGAACTGTCTGTCTGTCTGTCTGTCTGTCTGTCTGTCTGTCTGTCTGTCTGTCTATCTATCTATCTATCTATCTATCTGTCTGTCTGTCTGTCTGTCTGTCTGTCTGTCTATCTATCTATCTATCTATCTATCTATCTATCTATCTATCTATCTATCTATCTATCATCTATCTATCTATTGCTTTCTATGAACCAATTTGCATCAAGCTGACCAAATATTCACAGGCTCCACACAAAAGTGTAAATAATTCTGACAAAGCAAGTCCAGTCACAAATGTCACAAATGTCTTCCATGAGGTAAAGCTTGCACAGCCACACATTTGAAGGCAAGTAGCTGCATATATTTACGTACACTATAGCACTAAAGGGGGTCTACTTGGAAACTTTTCTATAAGTGCTCTGTTATAGGGTTTCAGAGAAAAAGTTTAAAAAAATCTGTTTAAAAACCAGAAAAAAATTAACTGTAAAATACATTAATTATACAGTCTAGATATATTAGCATTATAAATGTCTTATTTTCATTGCTGGTTTTCCATAATAAACAACTTTCACAACTTTTAATCTTGCCAGCATATTTTCTGATGATTGTACAGAGTACAGTAGAGCAGGGAAGTGAATAACCTGCACATTTTTTGTGCTTTATCTGCTATAACAAAAACTGACTTGACTCATAAAGGACTTTCTAACCAGCTATATCAAATTCAAGATAACAAACACAAAGATTCTCGGTACAGGGTAGATGATTTAGTCACACCATGATATGTATAATAATTTATGCCTGAAGGGGTTAAACAAGAGGTTTTACTTCAGATTCCATCAGAGATATGCAACAATATTTATCTGCAATTCAATCTTCCAACTGAGGCTTAAAAAAATACCAGCACTGGGTAATGTACAGTATCTATGGTATACTACTGAATTATCAGTTCAAAGCAGGACCCTGTTAGGAGGCCTGAGGAGCAGAGAAATAACTGATTCCTTTGGATTATTTTTCTGGCACTGGTGCTTAAACAAACAGAATAAACCATATAAAGCAGTGAAGGAACATATACTGAGTCTTCGGAATTTCAGGAGAAAAATCATGATTGTAGAATCGGATAAATTGTCACTTATTTTTGATGTAGCTAAAGAAAATGACATGACTTAATAGGTTAGTTTTCTCGCTCAGAGTTGTAAACCACAGAACTGCATATTAAAAGCACAATATCTGCTTCCCACACTGACAAAACTCTTAACACAGGCCTCTCTGGCTATCATTTTCTGCTTACCCTGGACTAATTCTGTCATTTCACTGACCCCGAATGAATAGTGCCGTTGTTTAGGAAAATAACTTACTAACTGGGCTTCATTCAATTCTGTTATTTAACTGGAGTTGTTTTTGTTTTCTCTAGACCACGATCCTTGTGACATTCACCGTACAATTGCACAGTAACTGTTTATCATACAGGCTCTATCATGCCATGGTTAGTATTTTATGCATGCTATTTTAAAGTGGTCTGCCTTATCAGTAAAGACAGTATTACTGTTTGAGAATGTAGTATAGTGCCAATTACTTATTATCCTCTGAGAGATAATACTGGCTGCATTTCCTCTCAGGCATTATTTATCTTTCCAGAAGTGACACAATCTAAGGGTGGCCCAAATCTATGATTAAAAATAGTTCATAAACGGTCCAGGATTGTCATTTCTACAATGTAATTAGGGTTAATTATGGCAGTAAGTTCAGTTACTGGAACCACTCCCTAACATTACAGTGTATGTAGTCTATTTCACATTAACACCCAGATCAAAAGCAGTATGCAACCTGTATATGAAATATTTATACATTTAGTGTTGTATATACTTAAATCCATAATAGAATATAAGTAAGGATATTTTGTTTAAAAACAAATCAGTAATTGTACCATAATAGAGCAGTAGTAAGGGTAAGCAAAGGTCAGTACTTTTACCCTTATAACATGATGTGCAGAACATATAATTTCATCTTGTAGTTGGAGCTAAAGGTTCATTAAATAAACACATAAGAGGGGAGCGACTGTGCATCTGGGTGGGTGGAGGGTGGGGTGATAGCGTTTTTTGTCAAACACACAAACAAGGAAGAGTTGTAATCACAAGCATAATGATTGTGAGCCTCATTCCCTCTCTTTGCCATGGAACAAGTAAGCGATTCAGTAACATCCCTGCAATGGGCCTCTTAACAGTGCTAGTTACTGAATTATAAGTACTGAGAGGTGAACAGGGCCTGTGCTCAGAATTCTGCTCTCTCACACCCACAATGTGCAAGGACTCAGTTCCACAGGGAGAGGGCACTTCAGTCTCCAGCCTCTTCAGCGCATAAAGCATTCTTTAATAGACAGGCATTATGAGGTTCACACACACACACACACACACACACACACACAAACACATACACACGCACGCATGCACACACACAAACATATACACATGCACACACACACACACACAAACACACATACACGTAACAACAATAATAATAATGAAGTTACTGTGTTATGCTGTGTCTAATTATGAGACTCTAAGACTATGAGATTTTAGGAGCCACTAGTGACAAACCAGGGAACAGGCATTAGGAGAACACACACATGCACACACACACACACACACACACACACACACACACACACACACACACACACAATATAATAATAATAATAATAATAATAATAATAATGTGTTATGTGTTACTGTGTTATGTTGTGTCTAATAATACGTTTTCACTTTCATATTCTGTGAGGTTTTAGGAACCAGTTATGATAAAATGAGGAAGAAAAGCTGGCAATATCGGAAATTAAAAATAGACAGGCTCGGGAAAACTGTACAAACCTCTGAATCTTAAAATAGTTATTTTACTCGGCATTATGCATAATCACTGAGGATGTTTTCAGCAATGAGGAAAAAACCTTTACAGCCATTTAAATTATTTATTTAACAAACCATATACAGTGCTGTGCAAAAGTGTTTGTTTCCTGATTTTTCCTAAAGCTTTGGGACTCCAGCAAACTACAGTGAGAGCCATTATCCTCAAATGATGAAAACATGGAACAGTGGTGAACCTTCACAGGAGTGGCCGGCTGTCCAAAATTACCCCAAGAGTGCAGCGACGACTCATCCAAGATGTCACAAAAGACCCCACAACAACATAGAACTGCAGGCCGCACTTGCCTTAGTTAAGGTCAGTGTTCATGACTCCACCATAAGAAAAAGACCAGCAAAAATGGCCTGCATGGCAGAGTTCCAAGATGAAAACCGCTGCTGAGCAAAACGAACATAAAGGCTCGTCTCAGATTTGCCAGAAAACATCTTGATGATCCCCAAGGCTTTTTGGAAAATACTCTGTGGACGGAAGAGACAAAAGTTGAACTTTTTGGAAGTTGTGTGTCCTATTACATCTGGTGTAAAAGTAACACTGCATAGAACAGTAAAATATGGTGGTGGTAGTGTGATGGTCTGGGTCTGTTTTGCTGCTTCGGGACAAATGGAACCATGAATTCTGCTGTCTACCAAAAAATCTGAAGGACAATGTGTGGCCATCTGTTCATGAATTCAAGCTGAAGCAAACTTGGGTTCTGCAGCAGGACAACGATCCAAAACACACCGGCAAGTCCACCTCTGAATGGCTGAAGAAAAACAAAATGAAGACTTTGGAGTGGCCTCGTAAATGTCCTGACCTGAATCTTCATTCTCAAAACCCTCCAATGTGGCTGAATTACAACATTTCTGCATAGATGAGTGGACCAAAATTCCTCCACAGCGCTGTAACAGACTCATTGCAAGTTATTGCAAATGCTTTTTTGCAGTTCTTGCTGCTAAGGGCGGCCCTAACAGTTATTAGATTTAGGGATCTAAAAACACTTTTTCACACAGGGTCATGTTGGTTTGGATTTTGTTTTCCCTTAATAATAAATTATTATTACTAATAAATATTAGTCTTTGACTAATATTTAAATTTGTTGATGATCTGAAACATTAAGGTGTGACAAACCTGCAAAAGAATTTAAAATCAGGAAGGCTCAAACACTTTTTCACACCAATGTAAGTGTGAAAGATATTTATTCCATGATATTGAAACACTTTCAGTTACATTTAATGTTGTCTTGTCCACAAGACAAGTTTCTAATTCATTATATGTAACAGCTGGTGTCGGTGCACTATTTTCACACCATTGTATAGTCTATTATTTTTACTATAGGGTTAATGTTAGCATATGCTGAATTGTTCTATTGCTATTGGACCACAGCAATTTGCCAAAACATAACATTTTTCATACTTAGAGAAAGAAACATCTTTATATCACTTCATAGTTTTATTTAATGTTGTTGGACCATACATCCATAAATCAATAGGACATACAGTCAGGGGGGAAAGAAATACACCCCTACTTAGTTCTTATCAGGGCCTAATTAACACTTGTGTGGTCTTCATATCTATAAACAAACAATCTCATAAACAACAAAAAACTAATAAAACCCAAAAGGATTTGGTATATTATTATTAACCATGTATTATTATTATTATTATTATTATTATTATTATTATTATTATTATTATTATATAATTTTTTTATTTATTTTGTCAAAACACAGAGAGATGGATGTATGCTCTTTTCCCGTGACTATACATAAACATTTTATAAAGTGAACAGAATCTTGACACAAAATGACACTGTTTTTAACCCATCTACAGCACATATTTATATATTATGTAAATACCACTGGAAGACTACCACCATCAGTAGAAGTAAATGGTTTCATTTATCTTTATTAACAGGGGTCCCAGATCGTGTCAGAGGTAGACTGGGCATGTGGAAATACACTGTTGATGGGATGCCTGTCCATCATCATGCTCACACACATTCACCCACTCATTCACACCCAGCTGAAATTTAGTGTAGCTAATGCTGTAAACCAGTGTTAGAGAACCCAGATGAAACTCACATGCACACGAAGACAACATTAGATTGTATATTTAATGAGGAAGCGAATATAATGGATGTGCTAATGTTGGTCATTTTCAGAAATCAACCTAAAAAGCAGTTTCCTTTTTTCTTGTATGTACCTCCTATTTGATTTGTAAATATCAAGACAATATTCATATGTAGCAGAAGATTCAATACGACCATGTTTTTTCTGTCATTATGGAAAAAAATTTGCAGTTGGAATTTTCATTTCCTTTATAATAAAAGAAGTTGTTGTTGCTCTCTAACCGCATCACCAGTCATGCTACCTTCAGCTTACTGCTGATATCTTAGCACACATGTCCATTATCACTTAACCCCTTAGACTTTCCACACTGTAGCCTTCAACATTTCAGAACAATAAACCACCTGTTTACAAGATCAGAGGAAAAACTGTTCTGCCTAATCGCCATGGGTGCAAAAAACAAAACGGCTTGCTGACATTTCAGTCATTGCAGCACAGCTGCATTCCACCCACATGTTGCAGAAATATGTCTGGTGCTGCAAAAATGCTCCCACACTCAGGATGGAGTTTTTACCGAAAATTACAACCACATTAATGAGATTAAGAAAGAAGACAGCAGACAGCAAAGAGAAAGATAAGAAATCAAATGTGGGTTTTGATTTCTTGAAGGCTGTTTATCTGAAAGGCTGCAACTTTCCTGACATGTTACTCCTACAGTCACTCATTCAGGCTGGCAGAATTAAGCAAAAAACTACATGGAAACAAGCATAAATGTTGGCACAACACCCTTGTCTATACCTTTCTAAATATAAACCCGTGCCTTGAGTGTTTCATCAATTTTCTCCCAGCTGAGTGATTCATGTGAACAAACAGGTATTCATATAAACCAATCACAGCTGACTGTGGCTGAATGCAATGACATCATCTGTTACTAAATGTCAAAGCAGGTCTGCTGGTTGCTTAGATGTAGAGTGAGATGGAAGATGTAGTAAACGACTGGAAATTTACTACTCCTAAATGTCTTAAGTCAAATACATAGACATCACATTAAGATAGAGAAAAATATAATTACTGACATAAGCACAGAATAACCTCAATTAATGCATAAACCAAGTTGGACAGTAATTAACTGAATAAATGTATTTATTGCATATGAATGGAGCTGGTCTGCAGACATAAAGCATTTAAGTGATATAAATTAAAAAAGTTACATCTTTTATCTTAAGCCCTTAAAAATTCTAATAGGAAATCATACAAAGAAGCCCTTACAGCTCATAAACTGCACCGCATTGTGATACATGTCCACATTGCTCAGCTTTTTCACTTTGTCTGTACATCCATCATTTTTGGTCGGTCATATCTGGGCCTCAACTTCTCTATTTGCCCTACGGCAGGACTGCTTACTAATATTCCTTCATTATCAGTAGCCAGCCATCTCAAACCCTTTATTATAACATATCACTCATTGCTAAAAAAGATTATACTACTAAATTGGAAGTGACAGCAACAGCAACACTCAAAGACAGTAGAATGACTTCCTCCAAGATTTTGCAGTATAGAAACAATAGACACTGCACTATCCCATAAGGCAACAGGACTGGCATGGAAAAGCTGAGGTATTAAACATTGTTCCTTTTGGTTAAACCATGTATGTTAAACAAACCCTGAGTGTATTATTGAAGGTTTAAACAAAAAACAACAGTTGTGGTTTTTATGATGTCGTAGGTCACATGACACAGCCAGCATAACGGATGGATGTTATCCAGACCAGTGAGCACTGTATCAATGGCAGAGCAGTTGGTACTGAATTAAATGATTTCTTTTTTTATCAAATGTTTTATTAAATCTGTATTTCTGATACTTTTATTTAAGTCTCAATTGTTCAAATATGTAATATACCTCTTACAAGTTTAAAACAAATAAAAAATATGATTAATTATAATATATTATAATTCATGTAACATATATATTTTATCTATGTATTATTAATATAATTATTTGATTCTCTATGATCTATAATGTCTATAATTCATTTATAAAACATTTCTATTTAAATACATTTGTCAGTTTCCAAGCTCTGTACATTTTGTAGTGTTTACAACCAGAATCAGAAAGATTCATGCAAAATGGCCCATTATATTAAAGTGTAGTATTATAGTGTAATAATTTGTTCTGGTGCAAATGCTTACATGCATGATTTAAAAAAATGGAAAGAAATGGCACAAAGCAACACTGGTCAGAGGAGGCAGACAGGGTAACGAGATCATTAAACAGAGATCAAAGAAGCAACGATTTTCATCTTTATCCGAGACATTTATGTGCATTTGTTGGACATTCTGATCAAATACACGCTGTAAAGGAAGTTATTGGATGTAGGAATGTAAGAAGCTATGACCATGCACCTCATCTGTTTACT
This sequence comes from Tachysurus vachellii, assembly GCF_030014155.1. Classification (NCBI taxonomy): domain Eukaryota; kingdom Metazoa; phylum Chordata; class Actinopteri; order Siluriformes; family Bagridae; genus Tachysurus; species Tachysurus vachellii. The sequence goes on from NC_083472.1 coordinate 12,193,053, forward strand.
GGATTTTGAGGTCTGAAAGGTTGTTTCTTAGTCTGTACTGATGTTTTTTGGCCCTCCAAAGCATGTGGTTTACGCCGAGTCTGCTCAAGATTGCCTAACTGATTCTCCAGCATTCCTGAAAGAAGGACAAACACAATCAATTTTCCAAATATAATAATAAAATATACTCTCACTGGCCACTTCATTAAAAACACATGCACATCTTGGGGGCAGTGGTGGCTCAACTGGTCAAGGCTCTGGGTTGTTGATCGGAGGATCGGGGTTCAAGGCCCAGCACAGCCAATATGCCACTGCTGTGCCCTTGAGCAAGGCCCTCAACCCTCCCTGCTCAAGGGGCGCTGTATCATAGCTGCCCCTGCACTCTGAGCCCAACCTCCTCAGTTGGGGTATGTGAAGAAAAGAATTCCACTGTGCTGTAATGTATATGTGGCGATAATAAAGGCTTCTATGCCCCCTGTTCTTCTATGCCCCCGTTCTATCTGCTCATTCACGTAATGATCCAGTCTGGCAATGTGGCTCATTTCATTTCATTTTAGAAATTGCTGATCTACTGTGATCTTCATGTACAATAGTCTCTAGAGTTTATATAGAATAATGCATAAAAAATATCCAGTGAGAAGCAGTTTGGTGTGTGGAAACACACTGTTGATATGATAGGTAAAAGGAGAACGGATAGATTGGGTCAAGCTGTAAGGAAAGCTACTCTCACTGTCACTGTAGTGAGCTGAAAAGCATCTCAGATTGCATATCATACCAAACCTTGAGATGGAAGGACTACAATGGCAGAGAGCACATCAGATTTCTTCCAAGAGTCACAAATCTGAGAATCACAATTTCTGCTCTGACAGGCGGAGGTTAAGATCAGAATTTGGTATGAATTGATGGAGAAACTCTGCTTTATGTTTTCATTTGAGGATGCTGGTGGTGAGGTTCATACATTAAACGGCACACATTGGGCCCCTTTAATTACCAATCGTTTTAATGCTGCAGGCGATATATCACTGCTTACCAGCCTCACTTTATGTTAACAATAAACCATTGTGTAATAGCTTCATCCAGACTGATTATGTACTGTCACAAACAAGCTCTATGTATGTGGCAATGAGTTCAGTGTACTTGAATGGCCTCCACAGTCACCACTGGTATGCTATTCATAGCATGAACAAGCAGCTGAAAAAATCCACAGCACTTATTCCATGCAATCCTGTCAACATGGACCAGAATGGACCTATACCTTGTGGAATCTACAGCACAAAGATGTACTCAGAGCAAAAGGGGTTCCTACCGACTATTAGTATGTGTTTATAGTAAAGTCGCCTGTGAGGATAAATTACTTTATTACCTTGTAGAGCCACGTCAGGATTTGCCACATGTGGAGTGATGGAGATATATGCTCCAGCAGAACTCTCTGAAGTAACGAAAAGAAAATGCAAAATTAGTTTTTTCTTTTTTTCTTTATATCAAGCAAAGTATACTTCTTTATTTATTTATTTTTATGATGACTTTTCTCTCTCATTGAGAACAAAGTCATCAGAAAAAAAGAACTCACGTCTGATGGTGCATAATATATATGCTTTGCGAGGGGATAATATTTGACTCGCATAATCCTGGAGGTGTCTGAACATGAAGAGCAGTGCTCCTGTTTCATCACAGAGATCCACTAACTCTAAAATATACACACACACATATACACACACACACACACATATTCACACACTAAAAAGATACTAGAAAATATTTTAGGCATTAATACACAGCCAGTGACTCTTTGCATCTTCTATTAGGCAGAATGTGGAAAAACAAATAACATTAAAGACATGAGCACTGCATTAATGCTGGGTGTGCCACAGGAGTAAGCAGACACCAGCCAGTATGACTTAAGAGCGAGCCTGAAATATTTACATCAAGGTCGGCTGTGAAGATCAGACTCATTACACATTTCTTCCTTTCAAGAGCATTTAATATAACCAAGAATGATTTATGGACAGGCATGTGTGGGGGAAATGTAGTTATCACATGATATCCCTGTAATTGTTGTTCTTTTCATTTTTCTTTGAATAATCCTGCTAGGGTTCCTATTGAAATTGCAGTATGTGTATAAGATTATCTCTTATACCAATAACCACTTGCAGAAGTTATTGTTATGTAACAAGAAGATGTACAAAGAAGTACCTATGTCCTTTCTGTGTAATTATGAATATTCATTATTTTGTAATCTAGGAGGAACCGGTTTATTGTTTACACTTCCTCTCAATGACAACTCACTCCTGCTGTATTTCTGGTGTGTGTTCACAATTCAGAGAAAAAGAGGAAAAATAGAGGAAATTCTCTAAACAGCGAGTTTTGATGGTGTATACCTGACTCATTTATTCCTAGCTTGGATCTCAAGTGCTGTAGCAGGCAAATGATAGAGCAGTCAGTGTTGACCAAGAACCGCTCATCCTCTAAACACAGATATTCTAATCAATGCACTGTACTACAATCAACCAAATAAAAAAAGCATAATTCACCTTTTTATCATTGATTAGTACATTTAAACTGAGACATAGAAGATCATAGATGACTTACCCCGATGTTTTATGTAAACAAATGTCATGGTAATAATGCAGTAGAAAGCTGGGACCCAATGCCTGCAGGTCAGTTTGTCTTTGTTGTGGACTGTAACAGTGACACTGTAGGGCACAATGATGTCATTTAGTACATGTGTCCTGGCAAAGCTACATTTAAAGGGGCCTGTGTTGTTATTATTTTTATTAGATGATTTGTATTTTAGATAATTGTATAAAGTGTTTTTGTTCTGTCTCTCCATCCACAATGTTTCATTTGAAATGCTGGTTGCACCACCCACAGATAAATGTTATTACCATGGCAACCAGTAGTACAGCAACCTATAGTGATAAAATCACAGTATGTGTAAACATAGCATTACAGTTCTGTCCTTTTGTGTCATTTGTATTTCTTTCCATTTATCGTCTATCTACATTTAACTTTGTCTTCAGCCTTTTGAGAAAGGAAAGTACGATATTCATAATTCTGCGTCACTAAAGCTGGCAGAAAAAACTCTGAACTATCATGTTTTAATAATAATAATAATAATAATAATAATAATAATAATAATAATAATAATAGTAATAATAATAATAATAATACATGCTGTCTGGGCTAGAAATATTCAGCCTCAGCACAGATTTTCATACCATTCTGTGTCTTTCTCTTACCAATGATACCTGCTTCCACAAAAATGCAAGACATTTTTAGCAAGAAGCCAAATCCAAGACCTTTCGCTGATGTCTTTTTTTTATGGTTGTTAAGAAATACAACTCGGCAAAGAATTACAAATGATAGAGAATATGTCTCTGCATGAACAGTGTCGATAAATACTTACATAGAGACAGTAAAAAACACTGGAAACGGATCGACACGTGTTCACTAATAAGAACAACGTTAACAATCTCAGAGATCTATTCTCCGAATCAAAGCGTGCAGTGAATGCAAATGACATCATGGTAACCATAGCAACCGGATTCCCTGTATCTCTGCCTGGTGATGATGTTATTTCCTCAAGCAAGACAATCACATCCGAGACAGGTCTTAGATATATTCTGAGATCTATTCTGCCCTTGTTTTGTCTCATGAGTCTCACATCATTATGAGGGGATCGACAGTAAAAAGCCCAGCAGTTCATCTGATACTCTTAACATGGGCTTCATTCAGCAGAATATCTCCAGCTTGTGGTTGTAAAGGAGACACAAAAAATAAACGACTAAAAACATAACATGTTCGTTTCGCCTAAAATGTGATCTGTTATTTAAGTTCATGTCACAATAGGAAATAAGCTTTTGACTTTTTTAAACAGGCTTAATAGTTTTGTTAAAAAATATTTTCAGTCAAAATATTTGAGAAGGAAGTCATTTTAACGAACTGTTTTAATAAATACATTTATTCCACGTTCATCATCAATATTCCTAATCTTCCTGAACGACGTAAATGCGTATAAACGTCATCACGTCGACGTCAACGGCGCGAAAATGTAGATTGTTCGGGAGAGCAAACCATCGCACCTGCAATGTGGAAAACTCTGGGCATTTCTTGTGAGTAAGTGTTTAACAAAAGTAAATGAAATACTAACCTTAACAGGGCTACCAAGTTTTGAAGACAGGCAAGCGTGACATCTCCAACCAAAGTGTTTGTTTAATTTCCATTTATAAATTGTGTGTGTGTGTGTGTGTGTGTGTGTGTGTGTGTGTGTGTGTGTGTGTGTGTGAGAGAGAGAGAGAGAGAGAGAGAGATATTATAACTGGTGGTGTTTATTGTGTTTGTTGCCTTTTTGGACTCCTTTATTATTTGTAATGTTGCTCCCATTTAAAACAGTTCGGCTCAAGCCCGGACATTTTTAGGGTCATGATTGAGGACAATGTCCCGTCCAGAGACAAGCTGTTTCGTGTTGAGGTTTTGTTCAAACCGACCATCGAAAATACCCTCTCTAATGAATGTTTTTTTTTTCATTGGTTGTTGCGTTAAATCTTACCCAGATAGTGCCATTTTCTGATTGGCTATTGTGTAGCCTCTTTTTTTGATTGGCTGATAAGCAGTTTTGTGCTAGTTACTAAGAAATATTTTAACCGGACTGTTAGCTAGTTACAGATCAACAAAGCTATTGCACGGTATGTTGTCGAAAACATGCAGCCTGTCTCTAGTAACGCGTTACTGCCCAACACTGAGAAGTGTCAGGCTCAACTAAGAACTCCAGGGGAGACGCGCTTGATTCCTGACCGGTTCCATAGAGACGGATACATTTTGGTCATAAAGGGATGGACATGGTCAGCAACAATACTCAGGTAGGCTGTGGCGTTAACACGATGCTCAATTGGTACTAATGAGCCCAAAGTGTGCCAAGAAAATATCGCCCACACCATTACACCACCACCACCAGCCTGAACCGTTGATACAAGGAAGGATGGATCCATGCTTTCATGTTGTTGACGCAAAATTCTGACCCTACCATCCGAATGTCGCAGCAGAAATCGAGACTCATCAGACCAGGCAACATTTTTCCAATCTTCTGTTGTCCAATTTTGGTGAGCCTGTGCGAATTGTAGCCTCAGTTTCCTGTTCTTAGCTGTCAGGAGTGGCACCTGGTGTGGTCTTCTGCTGCTGTAGCCCATCCGCCTCAAGGTTCGACGTGTTGTGCGTTTAGAGATGCTCTTCTGCATACCTCGGTTGTAATGAGTGGTTATTTAAGTTACTGTTGCCTTTCTATCAGCTCGAACCAGTCTGGCCATTCTCCTCTGACCTCTGTTGGTATGATGATCTTTTTCTGAAATGCAGTATTACTTTTATGCCAGATGTAATAGGACACACACCTTCCAAAAAGCTCAACTTTTGTCTCTTCAGTCCACAGAGTATTTTCCCAAAAGTCTTGGGGATCATCAAGATGTTTTCTGGCAAATCTGAGACGAGCCTTTGTTCTTTTTGCTCAGCAGCGGTTTTCGTCTTGGAACTCTGCCATGCAGGCCAAATTCATGTTAGTGTTGGATGTCTATTCTCCAAAACTGCTGTCATTGTGCCAGGAAGGGTGCTGCATGAGAACAACATCGAGCACAAATGAGCATTCTACTTCAAATATGAAATTTTTTATCTCCAACCTATTCTTAAATATAATTACACTGGTCTCCTTCATTCTTAATACATTACATTGCCTTCTTAATAATTTTTCTTCTTGTCCTCACACTTTTAGGAGCCCTATCCATATATTGTTCTGCATTACATCCCACATTTTCCATGTTTTGGTTAAAGCATCCAATTTGCATCCCTCCACAGCATTCTATACTGTCAATGTTTAATTTCTGTTTACTCACTTAAAATGGCTTTGCCATAAATATTGATGCAGTAAAGCAGAAACCTTGAATGTGTGCAGTAACACATTTTATTAGTGGAAAGTCTTTTTGCTCTGCAGAGTGGAATCTCCATTCAGCAAACACAAGAGATGGTCATCCGATGTCTCATTGACCATTTGGGTGAAGATGCATGTGTCTTGTTTAGAGACTTTAAAGTTAGTAATATGTAGTTTTGATTATTTGAGTGTTACTTTAATGTTTTAACTAATGTAATCTCCTTGAGACAAGAGCATAAACTATGAAAACCATAGTGAGTAAGTGGTGAGGGATTCATCCTGCATTTCTGTTTTGTAACATGCAACCTGAAAATAACCCTTACAATCTGTCTACAGGATGCTGCTTATGTTCCTGTTGATCTACAAACTAAGTTGGCAGAGGAGGTGATGAATATTTATCTGCTGTGGAAGCAAGATTGGTCAAGTGATGGACCTACTGATGTTGGTAGAGCTATATTTTTTGCTGTTGTACCTTAAGTGGCTCTGTTTTTAATGTATTTTAGCCTTATGCAGAGATTTCCTATAGCCTACATTTTCACATCTAGAGTAAATCTAGAAGAAGTGCTCAAATGTCCATCCAATTTGAAGTTTCCATCAATGGCAAAAAGCATCTGTTCACTCGACTAATTTTTATTGTAACATTTCACATGTTTGAGGGGTTACTTATTTAATATTCACTCTGGCTCAGTGCTTTAATAACAGTGTATGGGACATTTTCACATACTGCAATGTCAGCCAACCAAGTTGAAAATTGGAGCTAATTTTATGTAGTCAGTTGTTAAAATTTTGCTATTAAAATTAATTAAGCCTAGTGTGGACAGTTGCTTTGAAATTGTTTTATTTCATTTGATATATTCAGTAAACTACTCCATGAGGAAAAAGGTAAATGCTGTTTAAAAAATATGGTATAATAAATATGGTTAAATAATACTCTCCGTTTAAGGTATATCTACATAGATTTTCAATTATACCTACTAATCTTTTGTGGTTTAGACTAAGGGTCACGACTGCATTGACTTAATGATTTAAATTAAGTACACTATATTGTCTGCTATTGCACTAAATGTAGCCATTCAGATGTAGGCAGTGTTGTATAAAGTATTAGAAAGCAATACTTGAGTAAAAGTACAAGTATTGTACTAGAAAAAGACTTTGGTAGAAGTGAAAGTTGCCTTTTAGAATATTACTCAAGTAAAAGTCTTAAAGTATCTAATATATACTGTACTTAAGTATCAAAAGTAATTTTCTGATATTTAATGTACTTAAGTATTTGAAGTAAAAGTAAAAAGTAAAATTTCAGTGATTTTCAGTAGGCACAAGAGCAGGGGCGGTTCTAGGAGTTCATCTTTAGGGGGTTTTAGCCCTCAGTGAGAATTTAAAACAAGAAGAGTTTTATATTATATATTATATGACTACATAGTAAGCCATAAGTTATGGTATTATTTAAAATGGCAAAAGTGGACACCAAAATGTTATGCATGATGTAATGATGTCAGTCTTGAATCAAATCAGTTCATGTAGGTGTGCATTCTCTACAAACAGTGTGTCCAATAAATGCAGTCATTAATAAAAAATATTCACAAGACAAAGACCAAATCAATAAATGTTATTTTTATTTAGTATTGAATGGATTGTTTGCATTAATATTTTGTTTGTGCTATCAACGTTATAGAGAAATGCCTCCAGCTCTGACTGCGTGTGCACGCTGTGCGTGCCTGTGCTTCTCCGTAGAGCGTGCGGAGCTGCGTAATGCAATCTAGGAGCAGTGATTCGCCAAAACTCCCTTATTGCAGTCGCACACATTTCTTCTCATTTTATTTTGTAGTAACGAGTAACGAAGATGCTTAGTGGAAATATAACGGAGTAAAAGTATACATTTTATCTAGGAAATGTAGTGGAGTAAAAGTGAAAGTTAACACATTTACATAGCGAAGTAAAGTACACATACGTGAAATTTCTACTTAAGTACAGTAACGAAGTATTTGTACTCCGTTACATTACAACACTGGATGTAGGTGAATTCTTTTACTTACATTGACTCAATTTATTTTGTAAAGTGATAAAAGCGGTTTCAAATGTACTTAATATTTAAGTGTTAAAATGATGATTTAAAAAAAAAATTAGTACAGCTTAAAGTTTGAGTGCAAATAACAAGGATGTCTGAACAGTCTTCAAAGTACTTATATTAGCATACTAATAAAATAAATAAAACTAACCAAACAAACCTATAGTGAACCAGTATCAGGATGTATTTACTGAGAAAGATTTCAAAGCACGTCTCTAAATCACTCTGGAGCAAGATCTTCAAAATGTCGTTAAAACTTAACATGTAGATATAAATACAACAAATTACAATCATGGAAAAGAGAGTAAATAAAATCACAAAGAACTTTTCTCAAATCCTGAAATGAAAGCAGTGTCTTTCTAAGTGTAATAAAAAACTAATCTTTACCACGGTGATGATTTACTGATCAAATCTCTAGCACCACTGAATAAAACTATTCTTCTCATACTTTGCTCAAACGTATTTTGTTAGTACGCCAATGTTATGTAATAAACTGAATTGCCTTCCCACAGACAGATCACAGATCAGTGACATCCTGGGACACGTATCTGTGGAGGTCCCCCACCCACGACCCTTATGGCAGACATCCTTTTCCTTTCACAGACAAACCGCAGTATCTACACTGAAAAAAGCTCACTTTCTACTCATATTCTGCTGTCTGACTTTCTTTCAAAAAGTCCATATACAGTATATACTGATCAAAATTAATATTGTACTTCTCGGTGATTGCTGCTGTTTTAACTTAGTCAACTAGATTCTTCAGGTCTGCAACTTCCTGTAGAAATTCAGATTCCTGGTGGAATTAGTGGTAGAATTTGACTAGTTTTTGTTTTTGGTCATGCTTATTATGTTAAAGAGTACTAAGTTAAGGCTGATTTTTTTTTTTTTAAATTCATATCCAGATTTCTGTGTAAAGAAGAGCGTAGCATAATAAATAACCTCCTTGGCCAATTTAAAGGAGAGCTAACTTCTCTAAAGCTAAATAATTACTTGGTCTAATCTCAAGTTTCTGTTAAAATGTATATCACTAATCAGTTATAGTTTTATTTAAAAAGGTCTAATATTTAGTTGCTTTAGTTTAGGAACAATGCTGTGAATTTGGCATTTATTCTTATGACCAGAGCAAATCTTTTGAGACTTTTTTTTATTATGTTTAGCTCAGGGAACAAACACATTATCTCTATATTGGAGGAAACTGAGTGATATGTTAAGGCAGCCAGCAGGTTGCCCAGACCCAGATTTTCACCCTCTGCCTGTTTAAAAACTATAAACTGTTACAAGAAACGAAAGCAGCAGCTTCCTGATTTGCATGTTAATCTACCCTTCCTAAAAGGTGAGATTTGACCTCTAAATATAAATAAAGCCTCATGGTTGTCAAGCACCACTCAAATATCCAAGTGAAAAGTAATCCAGTTATTTGTTCAAAAATCAAATACATTTTAAACCCTAACATCTGATAAAAAAAAAAAACAAAAAAAAAAAACAAGACTTTTAAAAACCTGCTACTAACAGAAGTAAAGGTCTTTTACAAGGGCAATCCACTCTGGCTGAGGTTGTGTTTCACCATCAGAAGTTTGCTGAACAGAAAAGGACTGCCAAAATAAACAGAGATGATCTTGAAGTAGCAACAATTAGGTTTATTTATAAGGATTGGGTGAACTAATGTTCAGTGTCAAAAAATATGAAATACGATCTATGATCTGTTTCAGTTGTAATTGTCTTTTGAATAAAAAGAAAATCAGCCAAATGAAGTAAAGGTAAATGTAAATCTTTCACTTGCCTTGTACTCATTAACAGTACTAAACAATACAGAATAGTTTTAAGAGACAGGCTGCTTCATAGGACCAGCCTCAGCTTTCGTCTCTGAAGTGGAACTCGGGTCACATACAACACAAGGAGACTCAGTGTAATCGGACTCAAAAGCATCCTTCAGCTCTTTGGAGATATAAACCCAACTCTGAGGAGGAAGATTCATAAAAGGTGTGAGGGATTATTTAGTCAAATGGTTAAAGTGTTATTAAGAAACAATAAAGATTCGATATGTCGTTACCTCAACATTGCCTTTATGTTTCTTGAATAAATCCTGCAGGCTCTTGCTCGGGTCAGGGGCCACAGGAATGAAAACTACTTTAATCCTTCAAGTAACAAGGGTAAGTCTTAAAAAAAACACACAGACAAAGCACTAGTAATTATATGTATAAATCTGTGTATCTGCCTTACCGTTCACTAAAATACAACAGTGTACAAAGGCTGATGAGGACAAAGAGTCCCAGAACAATACCCAGCGCATGCCAGTACACTGGAGTCTGTACTGTAGTCTTTACATCTACAAAATATACAGGCAAGGAAGAAAGTGTGTGAACAGGATGAAGGTGAAAAATGACATTGCGGATGTAGTGAATATGTAGTGAATATGTAGTGAATCCACACTTCAGTACCTTTGTTGTCTTTCCACTGTACTGGATCACTCCAATCACTCCAAAAATGAGAATCACCACACATTTCTGACATGCTGCTTCTTACTTGGAAAGTGTACACGACTCCACTGGAGAGAGGAGACACGCAGTCTGAAGAGGAACTCTGTATGGGACAGATAGATAGATATTACATCAGATTATCCAGCTGATAGAAGAGACCTGTTTAATGTGAAAACTGTAATTAATGCAATGATGATATAGGAGGCATAAAAAATGGCAAACAGATGCACGCTAAAAAGAAGAACATCAATACATCCAACATCCATAGTCTCAGGGAGCCTGGGGCCTATAACAGGGGACATAAGGCACAAGACAGGGCACCCCCAACACACACACACACACAAACACAGAGAGAGAGAGAGAGCATGCAGGAACTGAACCCCCACCCACAAGGTGCGAAGCAAACATTGCACCACCAAGTGACCCTACCGACCCCCCCATGCAATATACAATCAAACCCTTGAAAATTGTGCTGCACAAACTGCACACTAACAGTAACATCATGGATAAAGTAGTTCAAATTACAATAACAATACTGATCCATTTTCATTATAAATAAACATTTTCAGCACAGATATTCAGGTTCACAAACCAGAATTGTGTCCAAGAGTGCAGCAGTGATTGCTCAGGTCAGTGAACTTCCTGCAGCAAATGTGCCCTGTTACAATAACACTACAGGGACAGATCTGACATCTATGAACTATATCAGGCTGCTCACCTTCCATGGGCCGGAGGCTTTCTGATAGCGTACCATATATTTCATGCAATTCTGCTTGACATTAGTAGTGCTTGTCCAGTGCATGCAGACCTCTCCATCTCTACCACTCGAGTTCACAGTGAGGTTATAGGGAGGGTTGAGCTTCACTGGAAATACAAACAGCACAGAATCCATAAGCAACTTCTGCAGTGTTAAATCCATAGTTACGTTTTTGCTGTAATTCAAAGCTGTCACTGATGTACCAGATGAGATTTAGAGCTTGTGCTCAAGTCCTTATGCCTCTACTTAAGTCATTAAAATCTGCAGAACCCCTTAGTAGCAAACAATGCACAAAACGTAACTATGAACATAATCTAAGTGTTCAGAAAGTGGGCTCATTATTTCACTAAATTGTGTTATGACTATTAATTGAGGCCATATATAGCTTTTTCCGTCAAACCTTTCACTCACAGAAAACATCTTTATTAAATTTGTCAATACTTTTATTTTGCGATTCCTTACAAAGTCTGGATTAAACCTGTGACCAGTTACGTAACCTGTAATTATTAGAGCACAGTAAAATATATAACTCTGATCATGTTAGGCTGTGATTTCCACCACTGTAACAAAATAAAAAATTAGCTTGCACAGCTGAAGGATTGTGCTTCATGGGCTCTTGGAATGAAACTTGGAGAGTTTCAAATCAGTGGATTCTTTTCCAATAAAATAAATGTTTTAGCATGTTTGTAATTTGTTGGTATTAACTTGTACTAATTTTAGCTAAAAAAATCCCTTGAAATTCAGATCAACCCTTATTCAAATCTTTCCTTATGCACATGCAACAAATGGAATGCTCTTACCTCTTTGTTTTAGATCGATGTATTTTTTACAAACTGACTGATTTTCTCCAACAGAGAGCTTTGTGTAGAAAGGATCAAACTTCTGGATGGGTTTATCAAGATGGATCCTGCAGCCTACGGTCTGACTGTGCTCCCAGAGGTAATCCGAACACTCCCGAAAGGAATTATGCAAAAATCTGATGAGGAAATATTAGTTAATAAATTGACACCTCCGTACGTGTCAACCATAAATAACATAATAGACCAAGAAAGGTGTAAATGCTGGAGGGGAAACTGGAGGTTTGTATGACCTACCGACTGCTGAAGATGTAGTTTATCTGCTGCGTCTGTAGTTTGGTCCAGGTGCATTCGACATACTCCAGATTGATGATCAAACAGCTAATGTTAAATTTGTAATCTGTACTGATACAATTCACATCTGCACCTGGAATATGAGACATGAGCTTCAGAATACAGTAGCAGCTGCATAGGAAATGTGGAATGTGGCAGATTAGTGGTTAAGTCTACTGTTGTTTTACTGATCAGAAGGTTGTGAGTTTAAATCCTGGGTCCACCAAGCTGCCACTGTTACGCCCTTAAACCTAAGATGTATAAAATGAGATGAAAATCTAATTTGCTCTAGATAAGGGTGTCTATCAAATGCTTTACTTATTCATTTGGTTGAGTCTTTTAGCCAAAATTAAAGTAACCTAGAATATCAGCATCAGGCTGCTCTTGAACCTGGCAATGAAGAGTCAAAAGATTCCATCAATCAGCTGGAAACAAGGTCAAAGTATTTGTTAAAAAAAAACACTAGTCATGAATATTGGAGTAAGCATTTATATTCCACTAGTCATGTGGAAATATAATCCGTTAGATACTTAATACAGCATGCCGACACAGGAAAATAATCAACACTGGGGTTGTGTGATGCTGAAGCAAAGCCTAGTTATTCTTAAAAACAAAAATAACAGCATGTTTTATTGCTTTTATACCAGAGTAGCTTGCTAATGATTACTAGTTTACAGTAAAATGTTGTGGACCGTCACTGAAAAAAGTAGATCTGGATCCATCGCCTACACTTTTAAAAAAAGGTCACGGTTTCTGTTTTTTAGCTTTTCCATGGTACCATAAAGATCAAACTCATCAAAGTCAGAAATCTTTCAGCTAACTCATTGCATTGGAATACAAATATATCTAAGAAAATAGTATATAACATACCTCAGACTATTTTTTAAGGAGTTTAATCAGCACAAAGACTAATGTCACAAGTGACACATGGGGAATCCCCATAAACTTTCCAGACTTTTATTGAATTTATCAAGGAAAATGTTATTATTTATTGTTATTATACTGATATTTTAAATTGTACTAAATTCACAAATAACATTTTATCCAGTACTTGAAACAATTAACATCCATACTTATGTTTGTTGACTGATTGTAATTATTGGAAACCTAAGTAATGGTAAATGTTATTTACTTACTAGATGAGAAGTTAGAGCTAGACCAGCACCCCTGAAATAAGAATAAAAGGCATCCTGGAACAAGAACAGCCGCTGGTAAATAAGTCATAGTAATACTTTTTTAGCGAGAGTTGTGTGTCAGATACCGCTTACAAAACACAGGATGTAGGCTAGGACATGCTTCCGCACTTTAAAACTTCCTCCCATGCTTACTGTCTACGTCATATTGAGGTCATTCATTTAGAGGAAGACACGTGGGTGGAACGATCTTGATAGAAAAATACTTTATTTTTTAGAAAAGAAATTTACATATACATAACATTGTGCAGCTGTTATTGTGCAACAGTGCTACTGAAATCAATTTCTGTCGTAGAAAGTACAACCGATATTCAACTGATTTGTTTGTGATAATCCTTGGCCTGAGATAAACAGACTTTGATAGTCTGCTGTTCTCCAAACACAAAGTTTTGTATGTTTTCTATGTTGTGTAGTTCCATTCAGTACAAAACATCCGGCAATGCTCAAACAAATCCGACTGCTTTGTCCAAAAACTGAGCAAAGTTTTCAGGCTGACCTCGCTGGAATGGCAGCAGTGTGGACAGGTCCATGTTACGCAGAGTCTCTGCGAGAGTGCTACAATGAGAAAGAGAAGAGTGAAAGAAGAGTGATGGTCTAAAAACTAATGACTGCATACAGTACATGCATAAAAAATATATTACGATATTATATTAAAACGTTTCTAGTTTGTAGCAGATCCTGTTTCAGGTCTCCCATGGTTCAGATTTTCAGTTCAGCAAATCCCACAGATGTTTAATCAGATTGAGATTTAGGGACTTAGGAGGCCAAATCAACATATTGAATTATTTGTCATGTTCCTCTAACCATTCCTGAACAATTTTTGCAATGTGGCATTATCCTGCTGAAAGAAGCCACTGGAATTAGGGAATGCTCCAGCAATGTTTAGGTAGGTAGTGCGTGTTGAAGTAACATCCACAGAAATGCCAGGACCCATCAGAACATAGCCCAGAGCATCACACTGCCTCCACCGGCTTGCCTTTTGGTAGGTACTTTGGTAGGTACTTGTGTCAACAGTCCAGGCTGGTGGAGGTGGTGTAATGGTGTAGGGAAGGTTTTTCTGGCACTCTTTGGGCCTGTTAATACCAATTGCTTCGATGTCAGAGCGTTGAGTATTTGAGTAATGCTACTGACCATTTGTATCCCTTTTTGGTCGCAATTTGAATGGATACTTCCAGCATAATATGGCACAATGCTACAAAACAAAAGTTGTCACAAACTGGTTTCATGAACAGGGAACCTGGAATGTCCAAGTCACTGGATCTGAATCCATTAGATCAGCTCTGGGATGTGGTAGAACGGGAGATTCAGAGTAAGAGAAATCTGCAGGACTTGCGAGATGCAGTCCTATCAACGTTGAGCAGAATCGCAAAAAAAAAAATTTCCAACATCTTGTGGAATCCATGCCACAAAGATTTGTTTGTTTTGAGAGTAAAGGGAGACTTTACCCAGTATTAGTATAGTGTTCCTAATAAAGTGCTCAGTGAGTGTTGTAATGTGTATGCTGCTTTTAAGAGTTTGCCTAGCACAGCAGCTCTTACCAGCCTTTTTAATAGATACCTAACATCACTGGTTGATCTTATAGATGTACAGTTCCTTATTCATGCCATAATATGTTAATTGATCTCTCTCTTTTTTGCCATCAGTTTCTGACCAGAGAACAGCTACTCGCTACACTCATACCTAACAAATTGGCCATTAAATATAAATAAAAGAAACTGTATGTAATAAATGGGTAAAAAAGCATATGTGTGTGTAGATTAAATTAAACCACATGACCCAAACCTGCAGGTGCAGTAGAGGAGATGGCCATCGGCCTGCAGTTGCTTGGCCAGCTCCAGCTGATGATTGTCCATTAATTTATCATTAATCACAACAAGAAGAGGCTTTCCCGCTCCTAAAACCTCCAGACAACTTCCAGCTCCTAGAAAGACAAAAGAGGTCTTAGGTCACTTTATTGTTCCTCTCCTCTGCTGCTAAGTCAAAGAAACTATTACAACCAGTAATCTATACTGCTTGGAAGATCATCATAAACCCGTTCACACCCATCATAGACTTGATCACTGCCATGGCAAGGAAAGAGGCCAGAAAACTGCTAAAGACCCCATCAATCCTGGCAACCTTCTGTTTCAGAAGCTACCATCAATCATGTGCAATTGAAGCATATTCTCTTATCACCACAACCACCTCTTCCCATGAGCTCTTAATCTCACCAACCAAGACCAGTGATGTTTTTTCTGGGTTCACCTAGAGATTATTAATATTAATATACTCTGTTACAGTGGTGTGAAAAAGTGTTTGTTCCCTTCCTGATTTTTAATGTTTTTGTACGTTTTTCACACTTTAATGTTTCAGATCATTAAACAAATCTAAATATTAGTCAAAGATAACACAAATAAACGCAACTTGCAGTTTTTAAATGAAGGTTTTTATTATTAAGGTAAAACAAATGGCCCTGTGTGAAAAAGTGTATGCCCCCCTGTTAAAACGTAACATAATTATGGTTTATCACACCTGAGTTCAATTTCTCTAGCCACACCCAGGCCTGATTACTGTCACACCTGTTCACAATCAAGAAATCAGTTAAATAAGACCTGACTGACAAAGTGAAGTAGACCAAAAGATCCTCAAAAGCTACACATCATGCTGAGATCCAAAGAAATTCAGGAACAATTGAGAAAGAAAGTAATTGAGGTCTATCAGTCAGGAAAAGGTTATAAAGCCATTTATAGCCAGTATATAACCAGTTATGATAAAATGAGGAAGAAAAGCTGGCAATATCGGAAATTAAAAATAGACAGGCTCAGGAAAACTGTACAAACCTCTGAATCTTAAAATAGTTATTTTACTCGGCATTATGCATAACCACTGAGGATGTTTTCAGCAATGAGGAAAAAACCTTTACAGCCATTTAAATTATTTATTTAACAAACCATATACAGTGCTGTGCAAAAGTGTTTGTTTCCTGATTTTTCCTAAAGCTTTGGGACTCCAGCAAACTACAGTGAGAGCCATTATCCACAAATGGCAAAAAACATGGAACAGTGCTGAACCTTAGCAGGAGTGGCCGGCTGTCCAAAATTACCCCAAGAGTGCAGCGATGACTCATCCAAGATGTCACAAAAGACCCCACAACATCCAAAGAACTGCAGGCCGCACTTTCCTCGGTTAAGGTCAGTGTTCGTGACCTCAAGCTGAAGCAAACTTGGGTTCTGCAGCAGGACAATGACTCAAAACACACCAGCAAGTCCACCTCTGAATGGCTAAAGGGAAAAACAAAATGAAGACTTTGGAGTGGCCTAGTCAATGTCCTGACCTGAATCCTATTGAGATGCTGTGGCATGACCTTAAAAAGGCGGTTCATGCTCGATAACACTCTAATGTGGCTGAATTCTGCAAAGATAAGTGGACCAAAATTCCTCCACAGTGCTGTAACACTCATTGCAAGTTACTGCAAATGCTTGATTGCAGTTCTTGCTGCTAAGGGCGGCCCTAACAGTTATTAGGTTTAGGGGCAAACACTTTTTTCACACAGGGCCATGTTGGTTTGGATTTTGTTTTCCCTTAATAATAAAAACCTTCATTTTAAAAACTGCATGTTGTGTTTACTTGTAAATATTACTCTTTGACTAATATTTAAATTTGTTTGTTTGATTTGAAACATTAAAGTGTGACAACCATGCAAAAACATAAAAAATCAGAAAGGGGGTTGACACTTTTCACACCACTGTATAATTTAAAGTCAAGAATTAATATAAAGTCAAGAATTGTCCAAAATAAAATTAAAGCACGAATGAACATCTTCAAAGATAAACCATTTACATGTACGGCATTGGGCAGACAGACCCTCTTATCCAGAGTGACTTACAATTATCTCATTTATACAGCTGAGCAATTTCAGGGTTAAGGTTCCTTACTCATGGGGTTCGAACTCACAACCGTCAGATCGATAGTCCAACACCTTAACCACTGAGTTACCACGTCCCCAAACCAGTTAAACTTTGCACTTATAATTTTTCATGTAACTTCTTACCAGCATGACTAATAACTAGATCTGCGCTCTGAATGTTTTCAGCGATTGACTCTTTAAAACAAAAAACCTCAAGCCTCAGTCCAGGACAGCTGTGTGCATCAGGAATATAGGATCCACGGCCAACCTGAAGCACCACGTCCGTGTATCCTCTCTGTATTAACGCCTGGGATTAGACATGAGAAGAGAAATTAAATGTATATAAAGTACAATTTGCACCTTTTGTTTGTCCAGCTAACGTACTGGGCTTTTAAATCCCATGCATGCTCCGTAGCTCAGGCTAACATTATTGCATTTAGCTAGCAGTAGCTAGCCATCTCATTGCTTTTAATTTACTACCTAGTTAAATACTGATATATGTTCAACAGTGACTACCTCTACAGTTTCATCTGAAGTCAGACTGACTATCAAATCGTCAAAGCAAGTTGTTCCAACTGTCACAAAAACGGTTTTCATTGTGCCAAAGATGTGATTGTTTACAGAGCGAGGACGGTCACAGTTACCATAGAAATCATCAGACTGACCAAACATGGCGGCGCCTCGTGACAGTCTTCACAATAGTAGTAGTTTATTATTATTTATTTTTGCGCAAATTGAAGAATTTTAACGTTCACTTATTAACACGATTAGTTAAATGTTTATTCAATCAACATAAAATTACTCTCATGACATAATGGTAACATAAAAAACTGTTAAACTGGGAACCTAAATAAGCAAAATAGTGAACACTGCCATCTAAAGGACTGGAGAATAAAATGTATACAATAAATACATATAAAGTATATATGAAATAAAATGCGTTAATTCTATATTACCAGAGTTTTAAAAACAGTGGATCAAAAAAAAAATAAATAAAAAAGTCTACACGACAATGTAGAAATTAGTAGGTTTTTATTAATAAAAAAAATCATTTGGAAAACTTTCCACCATTAATGTAATATAACAGCCAACAAAATTCAAGTATATAAAGTGTTTTAGGTGAAATGAAAACAAAAAGGAAAAAAGTACAATAACCTGGTATAATCTTGTTCTGACAAATTTATTTCACTCTTCTTTGCAAAATTTAATAAACAGTCTTGTTTATGTGGCAAACACATATTTAAGAATTATGGCAAAAATGTTCTACCTTGGGTTCATCAGACCATAACACATTTTATCTTACATCTTGACAAACTTTCCTGGGCTTGGATGTACTGTTTAAGTCCTACCCTATAGCCCAGACATGCAGAATTTAAGTTCAGTGCATAATCATTGCTTTACAGATTCCCTTGCAGCTCTGCTAATGTTCTGCCCATTGTAATGTCACTGTAGTGCTTCATTCTCTCCACCCGATGAAGGCTTACACAGTGTTCACTGATACATCTCTTTCTTTGGAAATTATTTGTACCCATCTTAAGGTTGAAAAATTTCTTCAACATGTCCATGGCTTCAACAGTCAGATGAGACTTATTTGGGGTTAAACAGATTCACTTCATTGATGACAGGTGATAATGCATTTAAACACGAGTCTGAATGCAGTTGGTTCATTATAAACACAGTCATTCTAGCACAGTCCAATACAAAAGAGTGTGCTAAGTTACAGATTTTTTTCTTCTTTTTCCTCTGAATTTGTTTTTCACCTGAATTCTTTTTCCCTTTTCTTAGAGCACCTGTTAATACTTCATATAACTGTTACTATTCTATTCAGTGTTCATTCCAGTGTTTCTGCACATGCAATATAGAACATACAGTATGTACACTGGTCAACACTGCTTTTGTATAATGTCTTGTGTTGTTTGTTTGCACTGTCTTTGATCTCATACTGTTTGCACCAGGTTGCACAGATGCACTTTATGTGGCTAGGACTAACTTACTAAGTCCTTAGCTCTGTGTTTGTTTTATGTAGCACCACAGTCCTGGAGAAAGGTTGTCTCATTTTGCTGTGTACTGCATCAGCTATATATGGTTGAAATGACAGTAAGAAGCTTGTTGAATTGACTCTTCAGTTTATGCAATGTAACGTTAAGAAATTCATTTTCAAACAATGATTTAGAACTTCCTCTATTGTCCCTTTATATTAGAGCAGCATTAAAGCAGCTCACAGCTTCAATCTGATCATGTTATAATGGTTTATATAATTATCACATTGCTCAAAGCTCCTAGTTTAGCATTTTCGTTCTCAAAATATCACTAAATACTTTAATGCATTCTGTAAAATCTTGTGTTTCAAGTGTTCATCTGGTTACTACAGCTCAATATAAGACCACTTAAACAAAGCTAAGAAAGGTTTTGGTTGTCTAGCAGCACAATGCTGTAAGTTGATCTGCCATATTTTGTCAGTATGATCTGGTCAGTTGTAGTGTGTGAAAAGAATAGAGGAGACAGGAAACACGAACTCCACACAAGTTCAAAACTGTAATCATTTAAGGCGTCATTAATGCTCCATATCAGAAACAATGCATACTGTCACAAAAAGCAAAAAGGCCAATGGAACATAAAAATTCAATATGTATCCATCTTTGTAATTAAACATTTTAATAAATATACTATTATGGGGAATACATACTGTAGTCTTAAAAAAAAAAAAAACAGAAGAAAAGCAAAGTTAGATGGTCCAGGCTTCAAACCTTTGTAATGGCTATTATCACATTAAAAGTAGATATCAAACATAAAATGTTAAAAGAAATCCTAGGGATGTACAACTGAGCACCGTCAGCATGTTTACAGGTTGCAGAAATCCTGCTCATACACAATGTAATTCCCCCTCTAAGAAAATAGATATTAATAGCCCTGTCACATTTGGCCCCGTTTCCAAAGTCCTCTGCCCCCCCCACTGATGCTTGTCATGCAGTTCCCAAAAACACCCAGTATACTGTATATATACTGTATTATATATGTGCTCTACAATACAGACACGGATGAAAGTCAGAGATTTCAATGTCCCTGCTTCACACTGCAGCAAACCAAGGCTTGACCAAGGTGACCTCATCAGTCTGAGTTCAGACGGCTCAGTGACACTGGAGTGGCTCATGGGGTCAAAACATCACTGAAGCAGACATGGGTTCAAAAGGGCCTCCTGCCAGGTGCTGTGGCTGCAGAAAACAAAGACCAATCAGTTATTTTGCAAAACAAGACTAAACATATGCCTAAATATTATATGATTATGAGAGTGAGTCAAAAATGGGGAATGAACTACATTTATTGAAATTGTTTTAGGTAACGCCTCTAATCGGTAGCAAAATGGTGTCACGATAACATCTTTACCTACAAACCTACAATTCCTGAGATCTTATAGACAGACTTTTGTCTGATCAGTGGAATGAAATGGCTTTAATTCCAACCCAATCATTAAAGACAAGTAGCCTACAGATATGGTCCATTTAGACCTAATGTGCTCCATCTGCAGATTAAAAAGCTTTAGGTCTCCAATAAAACAGGCAAAATATTGTACAGATTTAACTAATAGATGAATAGCTGGAATATGTTTATATACAAGTCTGCACTGAGGGGGTTAGTGGAACACATTTTACACTTGAAGGGGAAGAGACAGATTTCCTACTTCAAAAACTCCTGTGTAATGTCCTGTGCAGATAGAGCAACATCCTTGAGATGCTCTCCTTGAAATTCCACAGAGACAAAATAACCACTTTTCTTCATTAGATTATATGTTACAAGTCATTTTCTCACATTCTGAAACATGCTTGTTTGAAGAAGTTAGTAACAAACCGAATGGAGGCACACAGATGGAGAACTTGTTTCCTGTTATTTTGGAACATGCATTGTCATTCAGGAGGTAGGATTTTCCTCTTTCTTTGCTGGGAATCTCCCTGCTCTCTCGTTCCGGACACTAGTCTAGACTGCGCTGCTTCTTCACGCTTCAGCAGTCTGCCGCTGTACTCAGGCTGGTCACGCCGCATTCTTTGGGTGATCTTATGATAACAGAACCGAGCCTGACCTGAGAAGCAGTCGATTAACAACTGGTTTGTCTCTGGCACCAAACTACAACTGTATGTGACCCACTCTCTATGTTTACAGTTCGCCATGAGTCAGTAACACACAAACGTGACCTTGTACATAAGAAAATAAAGCTTTGTGCTTCTAAACTAAACAACATACAGAACCACCTCTAATAGACATACATGTTCTTAGAATGACAAATTCTGGATAGTCACACTGGAGAGTCTTGGACCACGTTTCCAGACACAAGTTGTTAATTCAAGATGTTCTGTTTAACATGATTAAATTATGTTCCAAAGACTGAATTATAAAAAGGTATGTGAACGTTCAAAGGAAATCCAAAAAGTAAACATTCTTATCTCAAACTGTAAAGATTAGATGACAACCCTGTTAGGTTTGTGGTAACTGTTAAAGTCTAGTAAGGAAAGTGTGTGTGTGTCCTAGTTTCTCACTGTCCCTCTGAGTGAGTACAGCACTTCCTGTGTTCCTCTCACAGATGCAATGCTTTTGTTAGGTTGCCAAGTAATTTACAATTATTATTATAATTTTTTTTTTTTTACACCTGCCTTCTGCCATTTTATTTGTGTTGTTGCATATTCTCTGCGTTATAGACAGCCTGCATTGCCCGGGTCTGCCGTTCTCTTTTGTCACCATACTCAGCTACTCTGCCATACTGTACTGTCTTTGTAGGGCCAAACAGCACTGCTTTGTCAGTTTCCCTAAACTGTGAGGTTTTTCTTTCTTTCTTTTTTGCTTTGCTGTAATCCATTCCAGTTCTGAGTGTGAAAGTGGCTCAGGAGTGAGTCAGGAGGTTACTGTGGTTGGTGTTCAGCTCTTGGATTTATGCAGCTTTATACACAATATGAGGAAGGCGCTTCTTTTCCCATCCATGACTTATCATTAATTGAGATCAGCCCAATTCCATCCTGCAGACATTGTTTCAAAATCCTGCCATATTCCACCAAAAATGTACAGGTAAGCACCTTCTCCTAGTATAAAAGTTTAATTACTAAAGTCCAACATCAGGAAAAAGAATATCTGACATTTTAAATACAAAATGTGTTGCTTTGCCTATTGATTTATTTCCTTTCAGTTCCTCAATGCCTGGTTACAATTTCCTGAAGAAGTGACACCTAAACTATTCTAGTTACATGCTTCTGTTGATCAATGCTCTGATGTAGACCCTTCAGAGTGAAGAACAGGGACACAACAATGTGTACGTAGAGAATTAGTCACACCTTTAAGATGTGCAGGGTTTTCCTTCTAAATTCCTGAATCATCCTTAACATGTGCATCTAGTACTGCTCAAGCAGATGTCCTCTCTCAGTTTGTGTTCCTAAATTAAACTGTGTTAAGTGCCAATTTTTTCTATATTTTCTAAATTCCTGAAAGTGATGATCCATGTTACGTTCTGCACAGAAAAGGACCTACATACCTGTGGAGTGTGCGGTAAGGCCATGGACCTCACTGCATCACACACGCCGTGCAGCACTGCTCCTGTTTCTCAGGCAAAGTGGCATAGTTCATCTGCCTCACAATCTCAGCAAAGAGCTCGTCCACCATGGTCTTGCTCTTAGCCGAGGTCTCGATGAAGGGGCAGCCCCACTCCTGAGCCAGGGCTCGACCGTCGGACCCGGCGACCTCACGCTCAGATTCCAGATCCACCTTATTGCCCACCAAGATTAGGGGAACCTTCTCGAAGCGCTTCACTCGAACTATCTGGTCTCGCATCGGTCTGATGTCCTAGTGGGAAAACCAAAGACGGGGAAAAGTGGTCAAACCTTCAAGTGCACGCAAACCTCCAGGTGCATGGTGTACTTTTAGCTGAGTTACATTGAAATTCACTTCATTATCTGATCCTATTCACGTCCTCGACATTCTGCGGCGTATATTTAAGTGTTTGATCATAATAACTTTGTTGTGAACATAATACAAGCTCGAGTGTGAACGAAACAGTTCTTACCTGAAATGACTGCTGATTTACAAGGCTGTAAACTAAAATGAAGCCTTGGCCGTTCTTTATATAAAGATCTCTCATGGACGCGAACTGCTCGGTTCCGGCGGTGTCCAGAATCTCCAGCACCGAAGGGGACGAGTCAACCTCGATCTCTTTCCGATAGAAATCCTCGATGGTCGGGTCGTATTTTTCTATAAATGTGCCGGTGACAAACTGAACGGTCAGGGCGGACTTGCCCACGCCGCCGCTGCCCAACACAACCACTTTGTACTCCTTCATTTGGGACTGGGCGCTAAAACACTGAGCCAAACTCGGCTAGCTACCTAGCTAGCTTTATCTGCTTCCCAACATAAAGCAAACAGCTGGCTGTTTAATTCACCTGCTTTAAATATCCACCCGATAAGCACCTCGAATACAACGAAACCGGTTTAAAAAGTGCTGCAACTCCTTTTATTTTCTTTGCTCTTTGTGCTCTGATGTGTCTGCCAGGCCAGCTAGCTGTGTGCTAGCTATAGCTAAACCCAAAACGCCCCTGCTCCATCTATGTTCGGGTCGGATTTAGATTTTGCGCAGCGCCGCCGCGTAAGTGCACATGGTAATTGTATATAAAAAAAAGGCTACAGACGAATCTAAAATATTTCGCCAACACCTTGTTAAAGGCCTGTTCTCTAAGGTCGCGCGGTATAAAGCGCGTTTACGGTTCCTTCCATTTCAGCGTCCATGTGAATACACTAGCTAAGCTCCAGCTAGCACCCTACACTTATTCCTAGCTCGCTGGCTAGTAAGCTAGAAGCTCGCTAGGAAAAACATTCACATTAACTGAACGGCGGATCTTCTTCAGTGACCCCCTGTGCAGCGTAGCTTAAAAACAACAGGTGGGGATTTGTGCTAAAGACAGTTATTTGTAATTTACATTTAAAAAAAAAAAACCCCTCCGTTCCTTTTCTCTGCTTGTTCTGGCCTCTCCCTCCCTGTCGGCCAGCACACAGCCCTCTCTCCTGCTCCTTTAAGCGAGGTTTAAGAGCTCCTGCTCTGTCCCAAACCGCATACTACACACTACATAGTGTGACAAATAATAAGCAGCCTACACCTAGAGCAGGCGCACTGTTTAGTGCGGCTGTCTTCTGTTTGAGACGTAGCCATCATCAGCTACCTATGAACTAATCGATTTCTTTCTGAATTGAGTTTTTAATGTCATTTTCACGCGTTCATTGTTTATATTACCTGGTACACATTATACTAACAGATACATTTCCTGGTAGTTAACATCAGGTACATGACACACTGTAGCTCATCTGTTGCTATGCAGTTTGTCAGATTCAGATATTCAGTGAATGGACCACTGTAGGTGGACACTAGGTTGTGAATAATTCACTGCAATGACACCTTGTTGGGACACAACCTGTTATGAGCTTCATCCACTAACTGTGAACCACTGATCTTATATAGGGTTGCAGGCAGCCTGAAGCTTAACACGTAGGACATGAGGCACAAGAAAGGGAACACCATGGACAAGGTGGCAATTCATTGCAGGGCCACTAGACACAATTTAGAGATTAGTCTTTAATGCATGTCTCTTCAGCAGGGACAGAAAACCAGTGTACTTGGAGAAAACTCAAATCATAGCCTGGGACTCACACCCCCAACCCCTGGAAGTGAGATGCAACCCTATTATCCACTAAGCCACTGTGCCTTGTTATGACCTTGGCATATTAATCTTTTTCTACTCCTTCACAATGTTTGCTTAAGACTATGAGACTGCTGGATATTTTGGGTTGGGTTGTAAAAACAAAATCTACTAAAACTCTTGTTCACACCTTGGGGCAATTTAACAGACAACCCATAAAACCTAGAAGAAACCTGCACAAACCTCCCTATATCTGTGATGACTTTCCTCTGGAATGTAGATGGTAACCAGAAGCCAGGATCAAAAAGGGGGACCTTATTTTATAACTTTTCATGACATACGACATTAGTATGGCTTAGCTCTCATCTGTGGGTCTTATAAATAAATGAAACCTTTTAAATAGTTATATTTTAGGTAAAATAAAAAAAAAAAACAAAAAAAAAACAGGCAGGCAGAGAATTCCATTTAAGTGCTTTATTAAAATGTCAAACAAAAAGAACAGATCGTATAAGTATGTATATTTTCTATACATTACTATAATCATAAAAGGGATTGGCAATAAGCACAAATTTGTAGCACATACAAGTACAACACGCGAAATAGAAAGAGAAGCATTTCATATAAAGAGTCAGGGCATTCAATGCGATCTTGTCCTACAGTGGGGGAAAGAGGAATCAACAACATATGGCTTCAAAACAAGGTGGACATTCGTTAAACTGCTTCTGGTAGAAAGCACTTAATCTGCATTTTAAAATGACACCTGACTGACACCCTTAAAGGGACAAAACCTCAAATCTTAAAACAAGAGACTGCATTTACATTTACATCCATAGCATTTTACAACATAAATATGAACTTAATCCTATACACACATTTTATATGTCAATACCATCAACATCAATTTGCACACAGACTTAAATATGATTAAATACGAGTGATGGATTCTCTTGGTTTAAAATGAAATCGACAATGGAAAATAAAAGCACTGTCTTCACAGAATGTCCAGGCACAGAAAGGTGGACAGCAGAAGGGTGTTACGTTTATTTTATTTTTTTCCCCTCCAATAATAAGCACAGTGGTCAAGTGTCCTTTTTGATTGCATTCATTTTCTGCATGTTCTGTAAATCAGGACTTAAAGATCAAACTCTGTGCTGAGTCCACTTTACAGTCTGAAGGTTTGGGACCACGTGAACGTGGTCCGAAGGTGCATCGATATGCATGGAACCTTACAAAGACTCAGTCTCTCCCTCACTACTAGGACAAGTGCCATGGCAACAAAATTCTTGGCTTCCAAAGCAACTGTGGACCACAGAATGTACAAGATATACTCCAGGTTTCACTGAGTTGATAGGAATTTTCTTTGAGATCTGAAATGCACTGAGATATTTTGAATTATTGATTTTTTTTTTTTTGGGAATGTGTGTGTGAATGAACACTGAGAGGAAACCAAATACAGAAATGTAACTTAAACTCCTTAAAACCAGGCGCAATGTTTTCCTGCTGTAATCTGACACTGATGTTGGTGGTGTGTCCTGTACTTGGATGATGCTCAGCCCTCCTGAGAAAAGCAGGAGAAAAGTGTTTCACTGGCTGTTATACCGATGGCTGTCTGCAGGGGGCAGAACATCACCAGTACAGACGTCACATAAGCTAAACTCCCAAGCAGATCCATTTTGAATTCCATTTCTTTTCAACTCTTAGATCCATGAATACATTATTATCATTATTATGAATAATAATAATAATAAGCAGAATTAGAAGAGCTTTTTTTATACTAAATAGGCAATTTACAACGAACAGAAAATAAACAAAGACGAGTAAGCTATTTATTCTTTGGTTTCTTGGATGCAAATGCATCACCTGCATACAATTTAGGGGCCATGCTTTGTTTCCAAACACCACCAACACAGTTTCTCAGATATAGACAGCCTCAGTGCTCGGTGTAATATGCTCATTTTTTGTAAACTATGTCCAACCAGAAAGCATCGTTTCATTTTCATCTGTTTTATCAGCAAGCAACAACATGCTCATGGTGAGAACAAGGGCATTAGCAAAAAAGAACATACAACGAATCCCTCGCATTTCTTGAACAACCCAGTAGAAGGACAGATGTTTACCTGTGTTCCGAACAACAGGCTTTCTTTTCTATATATATATATATATATATGTATATATGTCTATATATTTGTATTTATCTATGCATATTCAAAATAAATTCTGAATATTTTCACTCATTTATGTACATAAGTGCAAACGAGGTGAAGGACACACATTCGTACACTGATGGGGGCACAGAAGGTCCCAGCACAGCTGGGCTAAAGGCTGGCTAGAGAGCACAGGGAGAGAAATGAGACTTTACCAGGAGGTTCAAGTTCTAGCTTACTACGCCCTACATCTCGTTCTGCTCCTGACATCATCGAGTTAAAGATTCAAGCACTCGTCATCAAAACGAGTCTATCTGTAAGATCCTTTCTGGTGTCTACCAGTCCAGACAGCCCTTTTATAAAAACCAAAACAAAAACAAAAAAAAAAAAAGATGACTCTCCACCTGAAGAGACAGATTTGCACCAGAATATCTCAGCCAATTATGGAAGGGTATCCAGTTTTGATCCAACAAGTCTGTACTAAAGCTTGAACACTGACTCGTCAGACTCATATCTCAAACAAGTATCCCATTAGAAAAATATGAAATCATAAAAAAAGAAATAACATGACATCTCCAAATGGATTTTGGACTTGAGGAATTTTTTTTTGTATAAAATAGGCATCATTTTTTTTAATCCAAGGTAAGATTATCTACACATTCCCTTTCTGAATAAGTTAACCTTGTACATTAATTCAATTGAAAGTGTGAAAAAATTCACAAGATTCACAAAGGTAGCCATGTTGTAGTTTTGTTGCCATAGCAACAACAACTTACTATCAAGTTACAATGAATTGCTCATTGTAATACAAATGTGTATATAGATTCATATTTATATAGATAGTTCTTATTTTTACTTTATTTACTACTAACTACACAAACTATGTATCAGATTATTTAGATTATTTCCATTTCCATGCAATGAGAGTTTATGCTGTAGAATAAGTAACTGAGAAGAAATCATTAATGAGCAAGTGAACTAAAACGTGTTCCGTTTCCAAATGTAAAACTCACAATAAATTTACTTAACATGTGGAAATACAGCTAAAATAAGTACCATTGAGAATGACATTAAGGTCACGAGACCTTAACGGTGACAAAACTATAGCAAGGATGCACTAGTAATATGTACATCTAAGATTATCTAAGTACATTACACATGAATACACACTTCTTAAAAAGTGAGTGTTCTTAAAACGCTAAAGCCCCAAACAAGGCATGTTTTTTTTTCCTTAATCAAGTATTTTGTTAATTCCTGCTGGATAGCAGTTGGAGAAGGCATAACTCTTGATATGAGAGAAAAAATTTGATAAAGGGAGGGAGGGAGAGAGAGAGAGAGAGAAATCTATACCGTAGCTAGGCAATGAGGCTCGCCCAACTACAGGAAATAATCCGTTATACAAATCAACAGCTTAATACACTCTTAAACAATTGAACGGCCAACATTTACAGACACCCACACCTTAACATTTTATAAATTGTGTACAACACAGAAACTCCAATAACACAGTATATTGTCTTGTTGAGTTTGCATTTGACTTCAGATGACTCTTCTGACTTTTTCAGCACATGATTATTTTCTTGTATCACTGTAATAAAGCAGAACATTCCTTCTGTGGCCCGTTTTTCAAGGCTTGAAGATGTTGAAGAGACTAAATGAAACTGTCAATGGGCATTAAAACTGACAGCTTTAGTCGTGGGTTAACCTTGATTAATGTTTAGAAAACAGGCCCTGAGAGTTTGGCCTGGAGTCTCATCTAGACAAAATAAATGCTCACAAATATACTATTTCCACACAGGTCCTCTCTCTCTCTGTCTCTCTTTTTTTTTTTTAAATAGATGCAGTGTTTGACCTTCGAAATATTCTCATTGGTGTGGCTATCTGTACAAAACAGCACAGCTGTTTCCTGTAATGATGACGACGACGACGACGAAGGTTCTTGACAAGTCTCTTAGAAACTTGTTTCTATAGTACATTAACAGTGAATGGCATTGGGAGAAGTTTACTCCCTTGATATGTTAAAATATGTTGTGGTTTGTTTCAGGAGGGAAAAAAGGTGAGACAGGCATCCTCAAGCTTTAATGACATTCTTCTTTGTCTTAAATGTCACATTCAAATGAATATAAGGCCCTTTCCTGGCAATGTTTGTAAGTGAGGTTGGTCAGTACCCCGGCTACAGCTGATCCCCCGCCTCTCCTCTACACCTCGGCACTTTTCTCCTGCAGAATTACTGCTTTTAGCACAACGCGAAATGAAGCGCTCGTATGGCTGACAGTCTGCTTTGCCCTGGTCTTTTAGAGTCTGTGGACTTTTGAACATAAGGACACAATAAGTGGTCAGAATCAGTAAGGTGGATTAAAAACAGACACACATTTCAGAAACATAATACACAGAAATCTTAATCCTGATTAAATCAGCGAGTTGCAAAGTTGAATAATAAATAAATAAAAGAAAAGGTAAACACACCCACTTCTATTACAAAAATGTTTCAGGCCTCGGTTGGTGCTTTATCTTACATCACTGTATTTGTTCTTTCAAAACAAGCATCTACTCCAATTAAAGCTTCTAAAAGGTTTTGCTGTAGATCAGATCACAAATGGCCTTTAGTCCACACATGGCAAGTAAGCTACAGGAGCACCAATCATATGGTTCAGCAGTATGAGGTGAGTGAATTAGGAAAGCTTGAAAGCCTGAAAGAAAGCACAGCATTAATGATTGCATTAGCTGTGGGGAAAATAACATTTTCAATCAGTCTGCTTGTTGGGCTTTGGCATGTAATGACTACTCCGTTTTTTTTTTTTTACACTGATTGGCACAGAGTGACCCAGCTTTTAGAGTCATTGACACAAAGCAGTAGACTTGTATAAAATTGTACCGCTGCCATTAGTAATTTAACAGGACAGTAGGATTGCAGCAAACATCCTTATTCTGAGCTAGTGGACTCCAAGCATTCATTTTTCTGCCGATTCCCAATCTGTGATGTCTTTTTGGAGCGCTCAACTACATTCATTGTTTTTAATTATATTTTCTCTCTCTCATTATATAATGTACGTATACATTTTAAGATGTGCACATTAGCTTCAAATTTAAAAAAGGTTCAATAAAACAAGAAGTGTTGCTTTGGTTGCTGTCATACTGCGAATATCACAGCATAGACAGTTCCAAGATCTTGTGTTACTGTGAGATGTAACAAACAGGGCTAAGCAATAAGCACAGACAAACAGACTGTCACACAGTAGGAGGGACTGGGCCATGGAGTTTGGCAGGGACTGTCCACGCGATAAGGGAAAGACAGGAGCAGAGATGGTGGCAGACCCTAATTTATCACAATGCCTCTGATAAACCAAGTCAAACGTACAGATCAGTGTATTATGAAAACGGGGGAAAAAAAAAAGAAAAGAAAAAGCAGGAGATGAGTAATACGCTCTGACATGCTAACTACAGAGGAACAGTTGGGCTTTGAAATGGCGCTGGTCCAATCGACGGCCACAGCTGCTGTGCTGGCACTGCCTATCACAGTATGGTGATCAGACTCATCCTGAGCTAGTCATCTATCAGACCTCCTGTGCAGTGCTGGCTATAGGGCTGTAATCAGACCCTGCAGATTAGTGTACGTTGTCATACACAATAAGACATGCGGGTACGGCGACACTTCTGCTTAAGGCGGATTGCATTAAGAAAAAGGAGGTATTCACGCAGGAAGCTACCTAATCTCAGTCTGAATTTTTCACGTAAACAAATCTGTGGTATGTCTAGGCTGGGAAAAAAAAAAAAAAAATGACACTTCCTCTAGTCAAGCAACTGCAGTTTTTATGGTTTAGGCTTTAATAAACCACTCACTCATTAATGGTAAAAAAAAATTGGGATTGGGATGTAGAATAGGAATGACATGCTTGCTTTTTAACTGTTGTAGTTGCTTGCAGTCTTTTTTTTTTTTTTTAGTCTGAGAGGAAATAAGTCAAGTTTTTTGAGTAACAAGGCCAATTCATACCAAATGTAGTTGTAAATCATTTGAGCTACATGGCTTTCATTGTTATTCTTGTTAATTATCTGGACAATAAAGTGTAAATCTCTGCGAATAAAAAGAAAAAAGCTCATGTAAATGTAGGGATTAAAATAAAGGTTAAAAAGTGCTTTCCAAAAAGCTCTCATACACACCCCTCTCTGACCGAAGCCCTGTGTGCATTACATTCTTGTTTTCTACACAAACTTTTACAGTAGCATGTGTGCTGTCAGGTGACATCAAGCCTCAGCTTTACTACTCACAATGGATTAATCCGGGTCTGAGACCTCACTCTTATCTGAGGAGGATGCACTGTTCTCAACTTAGTGTGTGTATGTGTGTGCATGTGTGTGCGTGTGTAGGTCTACAAATCTGTGTACTTGTATGGCTGTGAATTCAAAGGAGTGCTCAGATTCAGCATCTTCATGCTTCTTAAGTCTCCTTGCATCATGGCACACTTCCTTAAACAGTTGAAGGTCCTAGCTTCAATATTGCCTGTTTTAGCATCAACAAACCATTTTTTGCTGATGTTTGTTAATGTGGGGCATCAAATAAGAGGATGAAAGGGTTGTCCTTGCTGGACGCACTGATTAGGCACACCGTTTGTTGCTTTCATGTCTCTGTGGGGTGGTTGGATTTGGGGATGGCGATAGTGGTGCGTTAACTGAGATTGCGGCCGAGGCTTACTGAGTTCAGGCTCACCGGTGCCGCCACCAGCAGTTTGGGGATTGGACAGAGGTGTGTTTCCACAGGAATGCAGTGGAGATCGACAGGGTCAGCAGTCAGTACCTCGGCGGGGTCTATTGAACGACAAGGATAGAGGAGGAAGGTGGAGGGGGATGAGAGAAAGAAAGACAGAGAGTTGAGAAATAAAAGGGCTCTGGTACGGGTATCACAATATCCGCAAATGCAAACATTACCTCAAAGTAAATTCTCTCAATAGAGTCTGTAAAAATGGAAGAAACTATAATATACTGATGTACTGCTTAACAGATCTTCCAACAAGATATGTTGAGAGGTTATATGGCCAAAAACACAGGAAATTCTTCTGGACTTCAACGCAATACCAAGATACTCTATAATCAAGAACTTTATTTACACACAGAACAGGAATAAAAAAAATATGTGCTACCAGCATATTGCTGAAGTACTAGACACAATAATAATGATAATAATAATAATAATAATAATAATAATAATAATAATAATAAAATAATAATAGTATGTCAGGTGCTCTGGAGTTCAGCAGTGTCAGCAGTCTGGTGTGTGCTGGAAAAAGTGAAGCACTTGGCAATGTAGCCCGAGCAGTGCCGACACCAAAATGGAGGACAATGCAGTGCTTCCCCTCTTGATTAGTGCAACAGCATCACTGGGAATACATCCTGCCAGTACAGCTTGTACAGCTGGGACTCCAAACTAAATCCCACTGCACTGTTACAATATGAGATTTGCTTCTGGGACTTAGGGCCAGATGTATATACATGACAAGATGCAAAAAAAAAAAAGCGTGGCTGGATGAGGCCACAAAACGCGGTCCCGATATATTAGTTTCTTAAAATGATATCAAGAAAATTCATGTCAGAACTTTTTCCATGCTCAGTGTGCAATTACAACATATAAAAATGCACTTTTTTTAAGGGCAAAATAAAAAACATAATAATTGTGCATACTCCTAAACAAATCCACTAACACACACACACACACACACACACACATATATATATATATTTGGCAGACCCTCTTATCCACTTACACTTGTCTTACTCAAACAAATTAGTGTTAAGGGCCTTTCTCAGCGGCTCAGAGGTGGAATCTTGGTGGTCTTGGGATTTGAACTCACAACCTTTAATAACCACTTCCTAAAACATTGGTGAAGTCCCTTTTAATTTTTTTTTTTTTTACACAACTCAATTTTGTGTATCAGCCCTGCACATCTTGGCCTTTTAATATTTTCCTCCTCCTTCTTGCAAAAATGTTCTAGATCCATTGAAATGTTACGGCATCTCCTTTACGCAGTCTGCTACAGATCTGGGATCTGGGCAGATCATTCAAAAACACTGATCTTCTTTTATTTAAGCCAGTCATTTGTTGATTTGGATACATCTTCAGCTTTCTAGCAGACTCCTGAAAGTATTGCTGGAAAATTGACTGGTATATGTTGCTATTCATGATTCCCCCCACCTTGATAAAAGCCCTAGTTCTAGCTGAAGAAAAGCAACCCTAAAGCATGATGACGCTTCATCGCAGGTATGGTGTTCCTTCTAGGCTTTTTTTTTTGTTACACCAAATACACCTTGAGGAATTGATCAGATCACAACACATTTTATCACGTTTTAGAGTGAATGGATGTTTTTTTTATTTCCAGAAAGGGCTTGTGTCTACACCTATAATCAAGACTTGTGAAGAATAAGAATGTGAAGATATGATCCTAGAGAAACCGCTGATCTTTACTTGGGGTTAATTAGAATTATTTCCCTGACAGCTGTAGGATTATTATTTTTGATCATGAGACTGAATGTGATTCGTTCTGAACTACATCACCGTTTATAAAAGGGTACAACCAGTTTATCGTGACTTTTGTAAATTTCCTATTTTTGACATAATTGCATATGCTGTAATTTCTCATTGAAAGTGCAGAGCATTCTGACATGATTTATCTTGCTCTTATTATTATTATTATTATTATTATTATTATTATTATTATTATTATATATTTTTACATCACAAAAAGCTACCATTTTATCAGGAGTGTGTAGACTATACATAAACACGCAAACTGCATTCACCAACACACATGGCGCTAATTTACACTTGTGGACAAAATGACACGTCACTGATCACCACAAATTGCACAAAATAAAATGCATCAAACAGAATATGTAACCAGCTGGACTTTGCTTATTTCCATGCATATACTGCATACATACAGTAATCTGCATCATGCGCCAGTTTCATACCTAAGGTGTTATGTACGTTATGTTAAGGTTTTTCAAGCAACATGTCAAAATGAGTGTAAACAGCTTAGTACATCTGGCCCTGAGAGAGAAAACAACAGCTAGCGACATTGCTAAGTGATACTGATTTAAACCCCCAAAGCTAACTGTTCAAAAACTAGAGAAAGAGAAAGAATGAATATGGACTCTATAAATGTTTTAACTACACAGAAGATGCTGTGTGCCAACATAGAGTGGAGACATTTGAAAAGGCACGGTGAATACACACAGACACGGTGACACAGGGCTACACAGAGGCTCCGCACTGGTCCACAGAGACTTACAATCCAGCTGGGTTTTAACTAGCACAAACAGCTAGCTCAGGTGGGTTGCCTAGGGCCAGAGCTCCCACATTAAACAGATCCCAATCTCAGAAAAACAGAAGCTCATTATAATGAGAAAATGAAATTGCTCTCATTTCTGTCTTTTACTTTCTGTCAGGCTCATCATCCATTTACACATTCGTTAATCATCATTAACTGCGTTATCCTGGTTGTGCTAGCCGTGCATCCCGAGCCATTCTCAGGAACGCCGAGCACAGGCCTGGTATCCTGAATGGGATGCTAATCCACATTCACAGGTTCATCCACTCATTCACACCAAGGTGGGATTCAGACTTTCAGAATGAAGAAGTCTAAAATTAAATTGACATCAGAAATATAACATTTTCAGAGAAATGTCTCGCTACGCTGCTGAACGTGGTGTCTGTGGACCAGTGCCAGATGCCGTACAGCTGAAAAAAGAAGAGGCCAAAATGAAGGGGCAAACCTGATTGGAGGCAGCTGATTCGGCAAAAGGAACATTGGTGACTGGGGTCGTAGCCGACGAAACAGTGGAAGTGGTGGCACCGTGCATCATGGGAACTTTTTTCAGGCGAGTCAGACAAGAAACAAGGGAGAGGGGAGAGGTGGAGGGGAGGAGGAATGTTATGAGTACCATGACATTATATGCCAGAGGAAGAGGCGGAACAGTCATGGCAAGTAGCATTTATGTACTGCCAAGATGATTTTTCACCCAAGAACATGCAATTAAGACTTACAGGTAACACTTTATAACATAAGATTTGGTGCATTTGTAAAAGCAACAATTCAATAAACAATGGAATCTATTTTACTGACGTGTTATGGAGAGCTTTTAAATGTCTAGGACTCGCATTAGCTTTAAGACATTATAACAACAGCAGCAATAAGAGTTAGCAAGTTGTTTTTCATTTGGTCTCATCACAGTTTTGGTCTTCTGTGAAGAAAATTTATGTAATAAATACATTTAAGTTTGTGTCAATTTAGTAGCCTCACAAGCCAAACCACTGGCCCTCACTATAGGGGGTTTTTACACCTGGTCACTTCATGCGTTTTCTGTGATCCGATAGCTATCCGATCGTAAAAAGTCCAGGAGTAAATGCCCTCCGAAACGGTTTCGAGACGGATATAAATCCGCTCAAACCACTTCAGGAGGTGGTCTGGGACGCATTTCAGATGAAACTGGACAGGTGTAAATGAATGTGGTTGTTCAAGCCACATCCATCAGCGCTATACTCCTCCCAAACAGAAGTACGTCACTCACAGGTGACTCGCGAGTCGTGCATTGCGCCAGAAACAAATATGTTTTCCCATCAGTGCTGGCTCCGATCTTTCACCCAGGTGTCTCGTTGGGTCTTAAAATGCACTGCTGCCGCCAGCGAAAATGCAGCAAACAGTAAATGCTGATTTTTGTAGCAACCGCATACACCAAAGCGTGTTACATTTCAATTACCCCGGAAATGAGGTAAAATATATTTGCATACTGGGTGGGAGTAGAAATATCGGATTGATATCCGATTCGCCAAGACGCAATTATGTGGCCTAATGTAAATGGAACAGTTTTAACAAATCAGATCGGA
Organism: Tachysurus vachellii; assembly: GCF_030014155.1. NCBI lineage: Eukaryota > Metazoa > Chordata > Actinopteri > Siluriformes > Bagridae > Tachysurus > Tachysurus vachellii. The sequence goes on from NC_083472.1 coordinate 12,229,134, forward strand.
TCAGAGAAAACACATGAAGTGACCAGCTGTAAAAAGTCATGAGCTGCCTCCGTTCAATTTGACTGACATGGCAAATGACCAACAGATCAGTTTTCCTGTAGCACATCATTAAACCTATATATTTAACTTATATACTCTATATTACCAGCTTCAAATTCTTTAATAACTTTTACATAAACTCTTGTTCCCAAAGTTAAAATTTTTGTTGTTGTTGTTGCAATAAACCACATCCTCATTCTGTCATATTTAGTACATTTTCTTCCTCAATAAGTTTAACATCTAAAAATTATGCACGGGTTGCTATATATTGGTGACAAAAAAAGAATTTTATGCTAGTAGCACTTGATTTGGAACTGTTGCAAAAATATCCATACTGTTTATAAAGCAGCTCACCAAATGGAACAAGATGTCAGACTGAAAGCACAGAGCTTGTCTTGTTAATATTATATAATTTATGGACACATTAATATCTAATTTTGTGATGTATTTAAAGCTGGTAATGTGTAGAAATATTCATATTTATTGAATAAAAATGTTATTGGACTTTTTTCTATTTTAATACCATCGCTGTATACGTTCATGTTCAATCGATTTATTATTGGACTTTTAAAAGAAACTTCAAACCAGTTGTTATTATAAAGTGTTACCAACTTGAAATAACTAAGATCAATACTCATTGCACTGCAGCTGTGCACTTAAAAAAAAAAAATAATTTTTTTTTTAAATCAAACTCATACAATCCAATCAGACAGATATATCTGATAATTGTATTTTGATGGAGCTGGACCATGTGTTGGAACGAAAGCAAAAACTAAAACAAAACTGACAGAAAATAACAGAAAATGTAGCCTACACATACAGTGCATTCCAACACAAATCTAGCTTTGAGATCATGGCCAATTCTTCCTTTTTTCTTTACATGTCTGCTTATATATTTGATATGTAACCCATAATAAAGAGCAGTTACTTTACTAGTGACATGTGAATGTGTGAATGGCTCCCATAGGAAAAGTTAGCCTAAACCTCCTCTGTTTATAAATGAAGAGTCGTTATATGGCAGAGAGCAAACTAATAGAGCATGATACACAAACAGCAACGGAATCCTACATGACGCAGACACACACTTCCCCTCACATCCACACACACACACACACATATGGGCATGCTGATTAAACTCTTAATTGTTGTTAGGGAGAGATTGCGGAGCTGTCGCTATACAATAGGTTTAGACGGACCTGTGAGTGAATTCTACTCTCATAACATATCTGGAAGTAAGACGGTGTGTTTATGAGTTTATAATCTACAGGATGTGTGAACTGGGACTGATTTGGCTTCGACCTAGACTTCGGTGAAACATATGGTGTCCAGGTGATGTATCCTCAGGATCAGTGTATGGACAAGGTGTGTGTGTGCGTGTGTGTGTGAGTGTTGGGGGGCGGGAGGGGGGCTGGGCTCTACCCTCACCAGTCTGTCCAGGCCCTGATAGGTAGCGGCTGTGGGGGGGCCGGCAGCTGCTCCAATCCCGCCTCTCCCAGCGGCCCTCTGCCATTGGGCCGGGAGGTTTGAAAAGCCCTACAAAGATTTAAAGGGGAGATGACCAAGAGGAGAGGAGGAGGAGGAGGAAGAAAAAAGGAGCACAAAGAAAAACAGGAACTGCTCTTAGTGAATTATGAGTAAGACCTAGCTTTGGTGTAGCTAGCTTTGTGGCTCCATCACTTTCATACATGAGCACACATACACAAACAAGCTGAGAAGCTGCACAGAGAGCAAAAATAAATGAGCAAATTGAGCAAGGAGAAGAAATGCAAGCAGAGAGGTGACAATAATGTGACAGACATTACACATGCCCGGGACTCTACTGTCGAGATCATGAACTCTTGATTTATTTACGTTCAAAACACTTCAACATTTGAACCAGCACATATTAGGTTTTAAAGAAATTCTAATCCTTAATAAATAAGTAAAAGGTTAATTCAGTGATGCCATACTTTTAATTATGCAATGCCATCCAAATTATTTCATTATTCACTGGTTCATGTTTTTTTTTTTAGAGTTCAGGCAGGTTACTGGCACATTTTTGCGTCTTAGAGATACAGGAGCTGGTTGTGGATTTCTATATCTCTTTCTTTCTCTCTCTCTCTCTCGCGCGCACTCACTCTCGCGCGCGCAGACACTCTCGCGCGCGCAGACACACTCTCTCGCGCGCGCAGACACACTCTCTCGCGCGCGCAGACACACTCTCTCGCGCGCGCAGACACACTCTCTCGCGCGCGCAGACACACTCTCTCGCGCGCGCAGACACACTCTCTCGCGCGCGCAGACACACTCTCTCGCGCGCGCAGACACACTCTCTCGCGCGCGCAGACACACTCTCTCGCGCGCGCAGACACACTCTCTCGCGCGCGCAGACACACTCTCTCGCGCGCGCAGACACACTCTCTCGCGCGCGCAGACACACTCTCTCGCGCGCGCAGACACACTCTCTCGCGCGCGCAGACACACTCTCTCGCGCGCGCACACTCTCTCGCGCGCGCACACTCTCTCGCGCGCGCACACTCTCTCTCGCGCGCACACTCTCTCGCGCGCGCACTCTCTCGCGCGCGCGCACTCTCTCGCGCGCGCACACTCTCTCGCGCGCGCAGACACACTCTCGCGCGCGCACACTCACTCTCGCGCGCGCAGACACTCTCGCGCGCGCACACTCACTCTCGCGCGCGCACACTCACTCTCGCGCGCACACACTCACTCTCGCGCGCACACACTCACTCTCGCGCGCACACACTCACTCTCGCGCGCACACACTCACTCTCGCGCGCACACACTCACTCTCGCGCGCACACACTCACTCTCGCGCGCACACACTCACTCTCGCGCGCACACACTCACTCTCGCGCGCACACACTCACTCTCGCGCGCACACACTCACTCTCGCGCTCACACACTCACTCTCGCGCACACACACTCACTCTCGCGCACACACACTCACTCTCGCGCACACACACTCACTCTCGCGCACACACACTCACTCTCGCGCACACTCTCTCCTGCCTGCCACACAGCCTCCTCCTTGCCCTAAGAGAACCTGTAGAGCAGAGGTGACTCACAAGGGACCTACCGATGGCTCCAGATGGAGTCATGCAGAGCAGGGAACCTGGTGCACCATGCACAGAGAACCCAGCACGAGGAGTGATGGTGGTGGTGGGATGGGGGTCAGGTGGTATAGGAGTAAGAGACGAGACCAAACAACAAAGTTAATGTGCGACTAAAGGCTGTGTTGGTGACCACAAGCCATACAGACAACACGAAGGCCACACATGACAGAAAAAATACAGTGGGTTACTCTGAAATGTTTTAATACAGTGGAAATGTGAAACATCCTGAAGTAGTGATTTTTTTTTTAAGTACTATTATGTCATTAGTATTACAGATGTTTCATACCCTTCTACTTACTGTGAAGAATATTTAGTGGCGACTTTATGAAGTGCACAGATGCACTGCAGCAGCTGCGCACAAGTAAATAATCCAATGCGGCACTAGATCACTGGCAAAGCTCAGTGTGTGCGTGTGTTACAGGGGACCAATTAGCAAGACATGTGTGTGGGGCAAAGTACCCAGAGACGCAGAAGATGCATGAGAGAACAAAGGGAGAACGAGAGGGCAAGCAGGGAAAGTCTGACTTCTTTCAGCTGAGCCATGTTGTGTGAAACCAATGAACAGATTGTGTATGGTGCAAACAGAGTAAATAATAGCTGAGGCTCACCTGTGGGGATGAAGGCCGGCTGCTGCAGCTGCATGCTGGCCAGAGCCTGCTGGTAGTGAAACATGCTGGGGTTGAAGATGGCTGCAGCGCCGTTACTCTTTTCCAGGGTGGGCCTCTTTGGTATCTGTTGCATGCTCCCTGGAGGAAGGGCCTTACGGAAGAGTACAGAAAGTGACAGAGAGCAAGAAAGGTAGAAGAATAGACAGAAGGAGGGAGCGATAAATCAGAAAAAAGAAACTAATGCCAGGTCAGATAATAAGAGCACAACAGGGAAGATCGATCAATTTTTGCTTAAACAATTTTTGCTGTAACTGGCGTCGGTTCCTTAGTCCTTTTATAAACAGGTCTATTTTTAGCCTTAATCTATGTGGCTACTTCTTGTAATATGCATAACCGCAATATGCATAGTAAACACATTAGGCTGAAGAAAGCGTAGCACTACAGCATGGCAAGAACACATCCAAAGCTTCAGCAATACACATACAATATGATACAGATGCAAAACATTCCCTTCACTTTGCTGCATGTTATTACGTCTACTATAGTTATCTACTAAAAGCACTTATTTTTGTTGCTTTTAGAACACCAGTCTTGTCCATTGGCAGAATTGTTCTTTGCTCCATTTGTGAATTTACTGGAGGCTGAAATCAAAGTCATAAATTTATCCCTTTATAATTAGGTGACTGCGTACCAGCAGACTGCGCTACAACAACATAAATAATTAATTGTAATTGCAAGCCCAGTACAGGGTAATAGGCTGAACTGCATTTGTGTGATCACAGTTAATGATGATAATACATTCGGAAAGTCATGCTTGAATGAGTACACAGTTTAGTATTTGGTGGTGAAAAAGGTGTGAACAGGAAAAAAAAGGAAAAAAAAAGGAAAAAAAAAAAAAAAGGTGAGAGATCAAAAGTACCAGGTCAGGGGTTGACTGCAGGCTGCGCTTCAGAGGACGCGCTGCAGGCTGTGGCCAGGTTAGCAGGCAGTGAGTGCATGATGACAGCAAACCAATCAGCAAAGACAGACAGACGCACAAACAAAGACAGGGCACACAAGACAGTAACCAATGTGGGAATGGTGTCAGCTGAGATGGAATTTTAAAGCATAATGTGGAGACAGAAGGAAAAAAAAAAAAGAGGATGTTAGGGCAACACAGGGCACAAACATGTATCACTATGAATGACTAAAACAATAAGCAGTATGAAGAAGAGAGAGAATGGCCTAAACAAAAGCAAAAAATGAGAGAAACTGTGGCAAGCTGATCCACAAGCTTGAGCACTAGGAAATGACACGACACTTTGATAAACCTGTTAAAAACACCCTGCAGGAAGACTGAAAGACTGCAAAATCCCAGCTGTTGCAATGGTGAAATGGTACAAGCACTGCAGAGGACACAGAACAAGCGCTTGTGTCATGTAAGGGAGAGCTCACTGCAGCAAAACAGCTGTATGCAGAAGGCGGCCAGTTAGCTGCTGTTGCACAATTGCCTTTCTTTCCGCTTCATCTGCTTATCTGCTTATTACTCCGCTTGTTTTTTGCCTGCACCTTCACTGCAGAGCTGGTTTTTGTAACTTATCATTGAGCTGAAAGTCTCCATACATCACTGAGAAGACAAAAGACCAGCTTCTAATGCACTTACTTACCCCTCCTCTCTCTCTCTGTCTCTCTCTTTCTCTCTCACACACACACACACAAGGGGATCATGAATAATTGAATACACTCGCCATACACATGGCTTGTTGAAGTTATAAACACACATATATAATATAGTACGTAAAGAAATGTGTTTACTAGTGAATTTCAATACTGTGGACAGTTTTTAAGGCAAGCCTTTGAAATGAAATGAGAAACTACAAACAATTACAGCTTAACGTTGTAACTCGCAAAGCTGCAGACTGCATCTCCTACGATCCTCAGTCTTCACCTTGTACCATGATAAGAGCACATAATACCTGATTAACATTATCCCATGAGTCTGACCCATTAGTGTGCTTCTAAAACCCTAACTATTAATCCTACCTCCACCATCCAGTGGCCAGTCCTTAAAAAGTGTTCAGAGAACTCGAGTACAGAGGAGATACGGAGGCTTCTAGTTAGAGCAAAGCTTCATATGTGTTAGATTTAGTTTTTTATAGTGTGTGATGTAAGCTTACAGTATGAATGCACCACTTCTCCAAAAAGAAAACAATAGACTATCCAATACTAAGAAATGCAAAATTACTTTAATTGTCTTAATTAAATAAACGCTGGGTACAAATAAAATCTTTGCACAAGAATCATTTAATGCCTTGCAATGTAACATTTTAATGAAGGGAAATTTAGTGTTTAATCTCTGTTCTGTATAGACAGATCTGTTACACATCCCTAATTCACTGAGCTGCTTTAAAGAGACACTTCAGTGAACAAGAGAGGCTCATTTGTTAAATATATTTGCTCTCGATTCCTGTACAGGTTTCCTTTTTTTTGCTCAGTTTTTTTTATTAATGCCCATGAGCCTGCACCTGTGTCAGGAGCAGGATCCAGTGTGGCCGTGTTACGTTGCTTTGGTGTAAAATGAGTTTTCCTCTGCAAAGGTACGCATTCGAATGAAGGCCTGAATGATATTGGAACATAATTATCTTATCTTATTATAAGTCATATCTGGCTACATGCTCCTGCCTGCATGAGAGTAAGATCTGTTTGCTCCCAACTTTTTTTTTTTTCCCAACAAATCTCTAAGCACATGCAATGTGAGCTCTGATCTCTGCAGCCAAATACAGCCACATGTGGTTTCCTTTTTGTTAGTTTCTCAACTTACAATTGCCTGAATACTGATTTTATTACTTGAATACCAGCAGCACAAATGTTTACCTGGATATCCAAATATCTGAGCAGAGCCTGAGTTCTGAGTATCCAGAGAATCTTTAGGCTTTAGATAAAAGCTGTTCATCATTGGTGCGAGCAAAGGGCTTTGTGAAACTGTAAGTGGTACAGAAACGGTGTTCTGTGCTACAGATTTACATTTACAGATAAACAGTGGGTCTGCTGCAGTGTGAGGGACACTTAGCTGGCATGGTGTGGGTCCACCTGTCTCCTTAGAACCAATCAATACATTGTTATACTGACTGATCACCTTCATTTAATTTCTGTCTGACTGATTGGTCTCCAAGAGAATAACAGTGTTTCCATCCAAAGTGCATGAGGACTAACTGAATTGTTCGATGGGTATAAAAAAAAAATGATGTTATGTCCTTCACAGTTGCCAGATTTCAAGACAATTGAGAATCTACGGGAGCTTTTGGACTGACATCATTAGACAGAATCATCAATGCCCCAACTGAATCCGAGGTGATGTTTTGGAAGGAAGATTATCACACTTAAGTACAGTTCTAGACACGAATTGTTCTGGTGGCTTGTGGTGGGCCAACACCTTGTTAAAACCCTTAATGCTAGTTCTTACTTTAATATGCCACACGTCTGATATATGTGTGTGTGTGTATATATATAGGTGGTTTATTTGGTGTATTTGATGTTTATGTAAGACTGCAGTACTCTAGGTGCCACTGTCTCCATCTCACCATTGCTGCTGCTGCACTCTGGCTGGCTTGCTGCTGCTGTGCTGCTTTAATCCTGGCCTGCAGGTGTGCCGGTGGGTGGAAGTACTTGCACTTGTCGCGCGAGCAGCGGCCCTTGACGTAATCCATGCACACGATGACGGAGTTCTCGCTGCCGTCCACCATGCCTGCCTCTACTGGGTGAGCGTAGCGGCACTCGTTCTCACCCCGCGTGCAGTTGCCCCGCTGAAACTCACGGCACACCTGGAAACAAAACACGCAAAAATGATCAGAAAAACAGAAGAGTACGGCTGCACGTTATTACTTAGTATAGTTCAGGCTGATAAGAACTAAAAATAAAACAATATTTGTACAGTTGATTTAACTGAACAGCAGCTGATGGCAGCAAGCCCATCTTAAATGTTTTAGCAGTTTCCTAAAACTTAAAATGCAATACAGTATCATAATGCAATGCATGGTCATCATATAGCTTTATTTAATATCCACATCTCTCTCTGACCTTAAATAACCCAGTATGGGTTAAACAGAACTACACATAGCAGCAGCCATACCTCAAGCTTGTCTGTGCGAACATGCTTCTGAGAGGAGTTGCCGTTGCCCACAGAGATGCCCGTGGGGCTCCCCGGGACCAGCACAGGGGTGCTGGGCAGCAGCTCGGGCATGAGGCTGATGCCAGGGTTCATGTGGCCCATGTAAGGATTTAAAGCCATACTCTGAGTGGTGGCCAATGAGGGTGATACTGGGAACGTGGTCTGCAATACAGGACCAAAAAGAGGGAAGAAAAGATTGAGATAAACGTTCAATAAAAGCAACTGGATTTCACAAGGCTTTTACAGAGGAGTTCATTGGCTCATTTTAGAAGCTTGATGCACTTATTACAAAGCTGTATTAAATTATACACTGATTAACCTTCAATCACTGTTAAATACATGCTTAATAAACACTTCTTATTAAAAAAAGAAGAAAGGGTTTAACAGATGAACAGTGGAACGACGCTGGGAATGAGAAGGTGTGCTTACTATGGGCTGTAGCTGGGCTCCAGGCAGCATGAACTGCACCTGCTGAGCCAACATGGCAGCTGCCGCCTTTTGCTGAATCAGGTTGTTCCGGCCATTGATTTCTAGCTGGGTCTTCAGGTGTGGCGGTGGGTGCAGGTACTTACAGTTATCACGTGTGCAGCGACCCTAAGAGTGAGTAAGAAAGAGAGTCGGGATGAAATTTTTGAATAAGGTTGGATGATAATCTGAGATCGCTTTAAAATTCAAAAGGAACCAAAGCAGGATATCAGGGAGATAAGGATCAATCAAGTCAGAGAATAAAATTAAATAGTTGTTCCATACATGTGCAAGGAACTAATATAATGCAAAGTAGAAACAAAGCATGAAACAAGTAAAGCAGGTTGCTGGAAATTTAGGAGCTATTGATTAGATAATGTTTGATTAATGATCATTGTTATGACATTTCCAAGCACTAGGACCGGGCTATTCAAATGCCGAACCGGGGGCGGGATCCGGTCGGCATGGTAATTTGTTCCGGCCCTTTAAGTGGCCTAGTGTAAAAAAGACATCTCTATTAATAAATTAATAGTGATGTCTAATCCATTCAGCACGAGCCGCAGTCGCAGCACAGAACAGGAGTCACGTGACGTTAGTCGAGTGGCGCGAGCAGCCTCTCCTGTGAGACACGATGACTGACAGGACGATGACTGACAGGACGATGACAGATGACAACTTTTCTACTGTTAATTTCTTCAATTTTTTCACAAATAAATTGAGAAATTCGGTGAAACAACATTAACCATACTGTACTATCCTAGCTCTAATTACACGTGCAAATCCTCATTCTTACACATGAATGTCATTAAAACGAGTAATCGCACATACCTCACATCCCAACTCCTGCACCAGTGTGTGTGTTCTGCACTGACAACATACACACCCGATTTCACTGCTCTTGTGAAATCTAAAAAATGTCATTTCTCTCATTAGAAAGCAGCCTAAATGTTTGCAAGTTACTGAGATGGCTGTTTAAAAAAGGCATACTAAAGTAATTTATTGTGACAAAAAAATACTATACTGAATGATATTTGCCATATTGTTATGTGCATTTAAGTCTCAGTTTAATTCTAAATGAGTGTGATATGACTCTCTGATTTACCCATTTGAATGGAGAAAAAAAACCCTGACTCGGGCATGTTACAATGCACCGATGTATATGTTGTAATGCAGTTTCAAAATACAACAGGCGCATCTTTAAATGCAAGGGAAAAAACTTACTTGGGTGTCTTATGGTGGAAAAATACAACACATGGGCTCCTATATTGTTATCTTCATCGCTCATATTGCAAGCCATATCTCACTGAACACTCATTTGGGAGGCTTTTCATGAACTAATTGAATAGTTCTGCACTAGGATTTTGAATCTATTACGATTATGCATGAATATGGACAGTAATCACAGCACACGTAGCAAAGGTTCACCAGGTGTCCTTAGAAACACATTATGTCTCTAATGCAATTTGTCTTATGTTTAATTAGCTGTAAAATTGGTACAAGCAAGTTCTTTAAACAGGAACATTAGCGTATCATCGTATAAGCAACCTTTCATATCCTAATGACAAACAAATACTGATATCTGGCCAGATACAGTGTGGCACGTGTGTGTGTGTGTGGTGAAGTGTTATTAGCATTTTGGGAAGATTCAGGGGTATTGGGGTATATGGGGTATTCAGACTATTCCTGTTTAATTGGTATGAAATATTAGTCAGATATTTATTTGAAGGGTCTGGTGAGTTTGTATTACACTGCATTGCAAGTGACAGCAAAAACATTCACATCATAGCGATTATAATCGTTATTACTCACCATTCAGTTTTAGTAAGTGCTCTATCGTAATCAGGGTCACGTTTGGGTCTTAGATCCTATCCCTGTAACACTGGGAGTGAGGCAGCAACACACTCTGGATGGGACACGAATCCATCGCAGGGCACCATGTACACACACATTCACTAGCGTGTTTTCTGGAAACCAAAACTTGGGGAAAATCCACTCAGGCACAGTGACAAGGTGCCCTGTGTGTCTGTAATGCTTCCTGAGGTGCCACTCGTTTTATCTAGATGTCAGCCTTGTAACCGCACAGGTGTGGATCACATGTTAAAGTGTTAAAATCATTTTCCAACCGTTCAGGAAACCGACGAAGCCCCTTAAACAAGGGGTGGCAGCTCAAAAGCCTGTGGAGATTTGCATGTCGTGAAGAGTTTAAATCCCAAGACAACCAGACACACACTGTTTGAGCAAAATGACCTCGACTGCTCGGCAGTATGCTTAGACTATAACCTCTCAGTTCAATCCTAAATCACTCTGGTCTGTCACACTGATTCTTAAAGTGAAATCCATGAAGCAGGATCAGTGCTTATTTTGATTCTATTTAACATTGTGTTCCTACAGTTGTTATATTATATGCTAAATATGTTCATACTCATGTTTCTCTTAACACAATTAGCACTCTGACTCTTCAGTACAGTTATAGAAGGGAAATTATTTATAACCACACTATTCAGTGTCACCCAGTAGATGATGGGTTCCCTTCTGAGTCTGGTTCCTCTCTATGTTTCGTCCTCTTGTTGTCTTGGAGAGAGATTTTCCCTGCCACAGTCTTGCTCATTAGGAATAAACCTTGAGTTTTAATAACGCTATTATATCTGGATTTCCGTAAAGTTGCTTTGTGACCACATCCAGTACCAAATGCACTATATAAAGAAAACCGAATTGGATAATAGGAACTGGTAACTGGAAGTGAACGGATTTGATCGTGTTTTGTCGTAACGTTTTATCAGCAGAAACCTTCGGGGATGAAACGCTCTGAAAAACTGACAAAATATTATTGCACATGTTACAGACTGATATTTGGATTAGACAAATAGCTGGATTATGTAGAGACAGGATGTCACAGGATTCCGGGGTTTATTTTTTTTCTTGGTCTAGTATTACACATTAATTCTATTATATTATTAACAGTATAATATTAATTTATTATAACGCAAAATACTCATTTAAATCAATTCGATCTTCCACATTCAGATGCTGTGCATGTTTTAAAGTTTGTTGTATCTGGTGTCACTGTTGAAAAGTATCATTTACTAAAAACATACACTTATATGTTAGAACATATAAACTGCCTACCTGTCTTTAGTTCCTGTTTATTTGCCTATGAAATATTTATAGACACGTTATGGAACCTCATGTTCATTTTTCACAGCCAACCTTCCCCATATGTTGCCTTCCCATTGCATGACTGATCGAGTTATTTGCTTCCCATGCCTTTGGCTTTTAGAATAGTGGAGAACTTTGTGCACTGCAAGCAGGGTGCATTAGCCAAGGGTGAAATCCAGTCAACTTACTGTAACTTCATTACCCCTGTGGAATAAATTGCACTCTGATCGCACTCTACAGAACAAGCACAAACTTCTTTGTTCAATCACCCTCACACACACACACACAGAATATACTTGCTTCTCGACATGCTACAGGGTTTTTTGTAGTTGAACAACAAGGTGAAACTTACAAAACTGTGGTTTAGCTTCATTAAGAGGGGCATGTTAACAGATTTGATTCTAACTTCTGGCACTGTCATAATCACTGGCTATATCTTATTTATCACTAAAGCACAGTTTGGATCTACATGCTGCTATGGCTCAAAACATTTGCCAAGTATGCCATAAAAGCCTGTTAAGAACGAGTTCCTTTCCCTTTGTCCAGACTCAACCCTGGCCATAACAGTGGAAGAGTATGAACTAGAGCAGCGGTCTCCAATCTTATCCACAAAGGGCCAGTGTGGCTTCTGCTTGGTTGGAATGAAAACCTGCACCCACACCGGCCCTTTGTGAATAAGATTGGAGACCGCTGAACTAGAGGAACTGTAAGTGAAAGTTGGCAGTGTGAAGGTGCCTTTGCTCTGAACACTGATGAGCTGTGTGCGACTGACGTGACGGATGGGTATAGCTACTGAGATGTGTTTACTCCCATCCACCAACCCACCCACATACGCACACACCCATCGTTCACACAACAAATGAATGCTACAGAGTCTGTCAGACCACAGTCCCAAAAGTCACACCTCTCTCATTAATCTGTTACATTTTTGACTTGTTGCATGACAGATAGCCCGCTTTCTCCATCAGATCAGAAACTGGGGATTGAGTCACCCACCAAGAGAGTTTGCCATCTCATGAATACTAACTGGTTGCCTTAGCCACGCGTTATAATCGCTTATTTTACCCTGTACACTTTGCTACTTAGTCTCTGTTGGTTCTACTCCTCATTGTGATGTCTTGTTGGTTGCCACAGTTCAGAGTGTTCAGTGACTCCCTGACTGGCTGTACTTAATTTGTACTCTTGGTTATCCCTAGATGAGTCTTGAGCTGAGATCTCACTTACTGGCAAGTCACTGTCAGAAAAAAATGCACCTTAGCATCATGGCCTTCAGGTAAGGAGGCTAGACCAGATCGTCCAAAGCAGCGTTACAGGAGTTGCTAAAGCTGGAACATGGCTTTTAAGGTACTTCCCATGAAACTACTCATTATCACCAGATTCAGACTGCTGCCAAGTTTGAATCACTTGTTGATGTGACTCTTCTACCCTGCTGATTTTTTAGCAACTCATGCATCCAGATTTAGGTATCATGTCAGTCTCATAATGACTAAGTGTGAGTCACAGAGAGTTGATAAAAAATTTTTCCGATGTACAGGAAATTGAAAAAAGTGTTATTGGCCCAGAGGCCAGTGGTCATTAGCAGTTAATGCTGTTTTTCTGACTATTGTGCTGGACTATTAGGATAAAAAAATCCCCAAAATAAATAATACAGTGTACATTTAAACCACCTTCCCAGAACCATTACTTACAGTTTTAACAAACATGACGACTGGGTTACTGCCCTAAGGATAAAAGATGTAATGCACAAAAAGTGTTGTCTGACACGGTTGTCTGACACGGTTGTCTGTCTGGGTAAGAGGGACGGCTGGACCGTTTTCACCTGTCCATCAGAACTGCAGATTCTGACACTTTCCTCTGAGTAAGACATGATGCTCTGTGATGGAGCATGAACAAGAGTTTAAAAAAGCAGGGTAGCTGGTTCAAAATGTATTGGAGGAAGTACACGTTGCCTTTCATCCTCTTTGGTTGGTAGGAAAAAGCTTACTAGAGGAAGGGAATTATCAGATGACAAAATACAAAAACGTCAAAGGCAACAGAACAAACAAAAATTTATATTACTCAAGTGATGCCTTCACAGCTCAGCAGTTTCCTCAACTGATTTCATGAATCTCAAGACTAATGTGACACTAATGGGTACATATCTGGTACCTTAACACAATGAAGGTGTCAGTAAGCAGCTTTAAAGGAAGAGTGAGGAGGCTCATTGGCTCTTGAGGAGCACTGGAACGTGTAGTATGTTAAAAATATGCTTGAATTCGAGGTGGGTGCTGCTTTTTCCACATATTAATTCACAGGAACCTGTAAACCGAAGTGCAAATAAATAGCTTTTGGTATAAACTAATACTGTGTAGCACTGGTACTACCAACACGTACAGATAACATGGCACCTGCTGTGTGAGTGCGCACCTTCATCGGTGCAACATGTTACTTTGCTGGATAAAACACTTACATTTTAGGTCAGTAACAGACCTTCCAGCATATAGGGCAACTTAACCAAGGTTGAGAGAACCTGCTGTCCAGTATCTGTCTCATAAGTCCTCTGTAAAACCATAAATCAGAATGGTTCATGTGAATATTATTCAGTTTACGTCCAGACAAAGCACAGAATCTAATCTTTTATTGAATTACCGGCTAAGAAGCGAATGATCTCGCTGTCCTTAGACAGGTTCCTCTGATGGAGAAATTCACATAAAACCATTGTATTGGTATTGTATTTTATTATTTTCCATTTAGTCATCTTGTAAACACATGGCGCTGTGTTTCACAGGCAGCTAATGAAGCTTACTGGCAGTGCGGCGCAGCAGTGCAGAGGAGCCCCAGAATATAAAACGAATACAAAATAAAAGTCTGTAGACAATTGTGCTGATGAGGTATATGCCTTTCCAAAGCTTGTCACAGGATCTTTGTGAATGATGTCAGCAGCGGAAGCGTGAGTGTCTGAAATGCAACCAACTTTAAAGCCGTCATTACTCCAGCAGCAGAAAAGACATCATTGGCGAACGCGCTTGTCTTATAAATAATGATTATGGACAAAGTCACTTGGACAAAATGAAAGCAATGTATCGTCCCCGTATCTAAACGCTGTCGGTTCCTGTGATAGACTCCGGCTCTGTGAGAGCACGTCGGCAGGAGATTTGTTTGGCACAACTAGTGAAAGCACAGGGTAATGTCTTTCTTTTTAAATTGGAAAGCCAACTTTTTAAAAATAAAGACATTTTTAAACAAGAAATTTGGTTGTATGGATATCTAAAATACACACAGTTTTAATTGTAACAGAAATGTTAATTCTATGACGCTGATTATTGATCGTTTAATTTTTTTTTTTTAACGGCATACTGTATTTTTGACACAAAAAAGGTTTAAAAAAGCTCATTTTTTAATTAGAATTTTGAATAATTTCTGCATTTCAAACAAAAATAGAATAATTAAATATATAGCTACAACATGAAAATCCACGTGTGTTCTAGTGCTCGTTTTTGTGCATGATCTATTGCTTAAGTGGTTTATTTTTTTTTTTTAAAAATTCCTAATTGAGTTTTTGCACATCATCCGAATCTGATCCGTTCGTCGCCTCTCTCACAAACAAGCCCAATTTTCTAGTGCCTATAGTGACAGCAGTGTTTGCATCAGAAGTAAAGAGAGTATGTTCTGGGAGTATTTAGCAGTGAGCAGACGGTCCCCTAAGAACAGACGTCCCCAAAACACAGAGGAGAAAGCAGCTGAAAGCAAAAGATCAGCAACAGTGTTAATCTGCATTATTAATGGCCAAATTGCAAGGATACACTGCCGCAAATCTGCCATCCACCAACATAATAATAATAATAATAATAATAATAATAAAACCACCACCAAACTGGACAGCATATTTGTGGAGTTGTGTAACAAGTGCTGTGTTTTCCTCCTGATGCAGATACAGACAGAGAGAGGAATGAAAAGCTGTAAGTCACGTCGTGCTAGATTCAGTGGGTCAGGGATCTCCTCGGCGTAGCCATGGTAACGCGCCCAGCAACTGGGAGGAAGTTTTGCCTCATCCGGTCTCCTCTCTTCTTATTGGTCACAGACAGAGCGGAAGATGATAACAGACAAGATGCGCTCTATGATTACAGAAGAACCTGCATGTAACTGGTGGCTTGGGCTATTAGAGCATGATGTCGCAGATATTTTCTATTCGTGTGGAGTTGTTAGCAGAGGGCAGACATTAATAAAAGCAGCACAGAGTTGAATTTTATGGAATGCATAATTTATGTGTACCTAGGCCAACGTGCAGGCAGGCAGGCAGGCAGGCAAGTCAGAACTAATGGGTAAAGAAACCTCTCCAGCGAAAGACACCAGTTAGGAGAAAGGACATTGTGGTAGCCATTAAGGGACGTCAATAAATTAGCAGAGAAGAGGAGGAGGAGGAGGAAGAGGAAAGGGGTTGGGATGAGGGGGATGGTCTCTTGTCCACAGAGAAATGAATAAGTACTATTAAAATGAAGTGTTGTATAATTAAAACCTGAACTGAAGTTGCGGACAGTATTGTGCATTTTCAGAGCTCATTAAGGACATACCGTACAAGGCTACGTTCTTCTCTCCCTCCCTCAGCACACTGACCCTGAAACTGCCTTTCTTCTATATTTATTTTGAAAAATAATCCCATTTCACATTATTAATCCAGACGGCGCTGCACTGCCAGACTATCAGTGAATTACTGGAGGATTTCTGTATAAAAGCCACGGCTGCAACTCTCAAGCCTGCTGATCGTGCTGCATCAGCGACTTGTAGTTCTGAATTTATACACAGAGGAGATATGCGAGGAGCTTCAAAGAGATTGCTATTTTGTTATAAGAACTCCCTGATGTTTGAGCTGTCGCTCTTCAGCCTTCCTAATCAGAATACTGATCAGAAAACGACCCTCTCAAGAGTTCTTTTATTTAAAATCTTTTCTTTAAAAAAAAAATAAAATAAAATAATGATTGATCCTTTTTGCCACAGCAAGCTCAATATAATAAAATATTTAGTCAGGAATAAAAATAAAACAATTGTAAGAATGCTGACTTGGCATTATGACCATACATTATGGCCAATCAGATGTTTTTGGGTATGATGTCTAAAGTTTGAAAATGGATAGAAGTTCTTTTTCAGGTTGCATTGCTATAAAAATACGTGTTTACTGTGACGTACACCATTTTGTCCACAAACGTATATAATTCTATAAATCTCTGCTTCTGTTACTCGTCCTGATTTGCAGTGGGCTACATCTCGGCAGACCCTCTGCATTGTGCACGCTTGGACAAAAGTGCTTAATCATGCTTTTGCAGATGTAGTTGACCCAAGTCTGCTGTATACTTTTAAAGGCTGACACAGACACATACTGCCTTTCAGGACATCAACAGAAGAATGATCACAACTCAGCAAAAAAAGAGCGTAGATGTGTTGGCATCAGAAAACGCCAGTGTGTTTGGGTGTGTTAGGTCCTATATATTTGACTATAAAAGATATAAGGCTCTAAGTTCTGTACCGGAGCTCTTTGTGCTGTTTGAGAAAGTGTGTATCTTTGCGTCAGGGTTACCTTGAGAGAGTCGAAGCAGGCGATGACGCGGCCATTCTCCACATGGCAGGTGCGAGAGGGGTGAGCAAACTTGCACTCGGTGTCGGAACGTGAGCACGAGCCTCTCTGGAACTCGCGACACACCTCTAGTGTCAGCCACTTGGTGTCCCGGCCTACGGCGATGTTGACGGCCATGATGAGCGGATGCTTTAGGTGAAGTTAAAGGTCGTCTGGGGGTATGAAGGTTAAAAAGCGCACGTAGCAGGACAAAAAAAGTCACTTTGCCGCAGCACAAAAAACAGTCTGGTACAAGAAAAACATGCTCTAATGTTCGGACAGAATAGTGGAAAAGCTTTAACAAGAACAATAACAAAGAATCTAGGACTCTGTGGGTTCCAGGAGCAGGCGTGTCCAGGAGAGAGCAGGTCACTCAGGCATGCTGCAACGGCTTCTGGACCCTTTTACTCAGACTGAGGGCACTAAAAGTGCAGACGGACACGTTCTCCTGGGCTGCGGTGGCTGTCCGGTCTCATACACGACAACTTTTTCCACTTTTCCCACCTTTGGATTCTTAAAAGCAGCTGTCCTGCTGCATGAAGATTTTCTAGAGATTCTCACATTTCCAGACAACAGCAGATGAAGAAAAGGCTTCAGGACTAAAATGTTGGGTACAAAAAAAGAAACGAGTCGACTGTCCTTGTATTAACTGGATGATATTGAGAGCGAGGTGGGGGGAGGCTCGAGATCGAGGAACAGCAAATAGGCCGATTGACTGTTTGCCTGTCAGAGTAAAATATAGCCCGAGTCAAGGCCAAGCGCAATCACCGATACACTTACAGGCAAGCAGTCAGGTCTGGGGGGAACAGCAGCGTGGGAAAAAAAAAGCATGCGCCGGCACGAGGCTGCTGCAGCATCCAGGCACTTTGTGGTGATACACGTCCGCTGCCTTCTACTTGAGTCGCATTCTTGTCCCTCCTGTTTCTCCCGTGTCTCTTCTTCTCATTGTACCTCCAATATCTCCTTTAGCTCCTCTGATGCGAAACCTGTCTTTCAAAAGATAAAGAAGGAAAAATTACAAAAAGTGTAATGACAAGTCAAAATTGAAAGACAATCGCTGGGTCGACCTTTGTAAGATAGGATGTGCTGTTTGAACTGGCGAATAAACAAAACTGTCGAAATGAAACTGAAGAAGCTCAAGTATTTAAACTGCAAAGCTGGGAGTGTGGGATACAGAGAGGGACAGGATGGAGAGAGAGAGAGCGAGAGAAGGAAAGTGCATGGCAGAGAGTGCATGAGCGAGAAGCAAGAGAATGAAGGAGCGAGAGAGGGAAAGAGAGGTAGAGGAGGCGTGCAGGCTGGAGGCAGGCAGCAATGCACAGGAAAGGGCAGGCTGTGTCTTGATTAAGAGATAGAGGGAGGGCGGGAGAGAGGGAGAGAGGGAGGAAGAGAAGGAGGGGGAGAGAAATAAAGCACGAGAGAGTGCCGTCTCTTTATGACCAGCACAACAAGTTGGTGTCGGTTATGACTGCGCTTGTGCTCGTGCTTATTTCTTGAAAAGCGCAGAGAGACTTCGGAATTTGTACACGTTCATGAAACACAGGTAGTAGAAGAGAAGAGGAAGGGAAAGCCTGGCCCTCGCAACGGCAGCAGCTCGGTGCTCAGCACTATGACAGCCAATCGGTGACTGCTTTGCAAACGGGCTGAGTGGGCAGCAGCCAATAAGGAGCCGAGTTATGCGGTGACTGTCTTCTTTTCCTCTCCTGCCTCCACTGGAAGAGACTGTCGTTGCTCATTGCACGTGCTCTCGGGCTCGCCTGTAAAAAACCTACGAAGCACGTCTATCCCCCACCCCCCCAACAGGCTTTATGGGAAAGATTCTGTACTGGTTTACCACAAAGCCTCTTCCACACACACACACACACACACACACACAGAAAGTCTCTTCCACACACAAACACACTGAAACAATGTCTATGTTTACATTTAAAATATAAGAGTAAAAGTATTATAGAGAAAAGCACGGAACCGTGAGTTCAACACAAGTCTTAGCAGGAACAGTGGGAGTGAGTTTGTGTACACATGTTTGTGTCATGGGTGGTTTAACAGCTGACATGCAGTCTGCGGAGAAGAAGAATCGGTGATGTAATACAGAAGAAGGTGGGCGATACTGAGGAGGGCCGGCAGGCTAAGAGGAAATCTGTGTCTGCTACTGCTACTGGAGGTCTAAACGTGTGTAAACAGACCCAGCAGACTGTCTGATGCTGTGATTGATCTGTTCGATGATAGCAATTTTTTTCAAATAACAATCTTACTTCATGCTAATCTTAGGATATTTGAATAATTACCATGGCAACACTTAATATTAAGGTTCCCTGAAGCAACATTTAGTCAACGTTACCCAACCGTATTTATGTCACTTTATTCACACCTTTGTGTAAATACCACCTTAAAATCTATTTTTATTCGATCTACGACTAAAAAGAGTTCACATGAATGAGCAAAGATGCATTTACAGCATGTTTAAAAATATTTACTGAACTCATTGAACTCTGGTGTCAACGTGCAAACATACAGGCTTGCTTTGCCACCTTCGTTCCAAATTTCACCACTTAGCAACTGTTAATGACATAAAATGAAAAACATTTTACTGATTTTTGTGTGTGTTTCTCAAAGTTCATGAACAAACAAGCAAATCAAAATGACCCCAGACTGTCAAAATGTGCACGAAAAACTTTTAGCTAGCTAGATCGCTAGATAGATCGCTAGCTAGATAGATAGACAGACATACAGACAGCAGATAGATAGATAGACATACAGACAGACATAGATGAGAGACAGATAGATAGATAAAACAGATAGATATATAGATATACAGACAGACAGATGGATGAGTAGATAGATAGATTAAACAGACAGACAGGAATTAAGTAACGCTAATAATTGAAATCCAGCCTATATTACAGTAAGACACACAGAGGTTACTGACCTTAAGAGCACGTGCTACAGCTAAAGATGATACAAACGCAAATGTTACATACAAGACGTAACAGGTAACGCCATGTTAGTAGCACGTTACACAACAAATCATAGTGACAAATATGTCACAGCTCAAAACATCTGTTCAAGAAACCTGATGAGGATATGATGATGCAGCGATTTGATTCTATCTGAACTTGTTTATGATTTGATAACGACCGTGTTTTCTGCATTCCGGCATTTCTATGAAAACTTCTGATTGTGTAATCTACCGTTTAAAGCTGAGCAGGTTAAGTAACTGTAATTAGGTGATTATGTGGTAAGTGTGACAGGTTCATCAGAAAGCTACTCGATTTCCCACAGCCATAGAAAGAGGAAGCTTCAGCTGCACTGCAGTGACAGTCTAATGACTGTATCTGCTACGCTTGATGTAACCTAATCTAACAGGTTTGGAAGGTTGGATTACAGATCACTTGGGCTAACAGTGTAATGTGGATAGCTATAATTAGCTCTAATAATAGTTTAAGAGACTAGGGTTCTTATGGTTGTCTTTGTATTTTTTTTTATTTTATTCTTTTGATAATAAAAGTAAATGAAAGTAAATGAGGCTGCTTTCACTTCAGGAGCATGTAGTCCATTTAAATCGAACCCCTGGCACATTTTCACACTACAGCAATCACACTCTGGTGTAGACCAAAACGAGGCGAGGCCCGAGCTAGGAGCTCTCGGTCTGGTGAACCAAATGAACGCGGGTGAGGTTCAACTGCAGTGAGAAAGCGGTACGGCTCTGCTGCAGAAAGTCGACCGAACTCACAGCGTGAGTATTGCAGGCGGCGTATTTGTTGTTGTGAGCTGCGAGGATGAGTTGAATGAAAGTGTTTCAGACATTGTTTAGCTAAATCCTGAGTAGCCATGTGCTTAAACTAATTAAGGAACAATGCTGGAATGGAACAAAAAAGCTGAAGAAATCAGGAATATAACAAATAACAAATGTCTTAATCGGTGAACAATATAGACTAAAATAAACCTCCCGGTTACACATTTGCTCTGTTTTAACCATACCAGTTATGGAAAAGGGAAATAATTTAGAATTATGTTATCTTTGACACCCAGATGAGGATGAGTTCCCCTTTTCCTCCTCATATCCTCTCAGGGAGTTTTCCCTCACTACCGGCACCTCTGTCTTGCTCATTGGAGATAAACTGAAAATGTACAGTTGATACGCTGAATTGATATATTTCTTTAAAGCTGCTTTGTGACTATGTCCATTGTCAAAAGTGCTGTAGAAATATGACTGAATTGAACTGAACTGTACGGATGATCTGGTAAAGTTTCACGGGGTTGTGTGTTACGTCCCGATCTGATGAAGATGCAGCATAGAGGGATGAATGAATGTACGGCTATGGCGGATCTAGACAAAACAGCACTGCGGCCATTGAAGAAAAAAAAAAAAACAAGAGAGAAAATCAGAAAGAGGGAGTAAGCGATGGAGTGAGAGAGGGAGACAGAAGGGCAGATAGGATCTGTGCCCGTGTCTCACAGAAACACACACAGACGGAGGAGGCGGCGGGGGTTCGGGAGTGTGACTGCGCAGACAGACAGCCCAGAAGGGAAGGAGAGCACTGAGCACTGCAGTGAAGTGGGAGAGGGTGTGAGCAGGATGATGTGAGCATGTGTGTGTGTATGATGGTGAGAGAGAAAGAGAGAGAGAGAAAGCAGAAGAAATAAGAGCGAAGGGGGTGGAAATTAAATTACTAACTACACACTCCAGAACAAAGGAACCTCCACATGAAGCAAAAAAGCAACAGAAGGATGCTTTTCTCGCTCGTGTTTTCATGCTGAGCTTCTCTTCCTGTGTGCTACAGTAAAAAGGCAGTGAGTGGCCTAGTAGCCAGGCTACGCCACACACACCTGTTCTCTGTACAAACACACACAGTTTCTATACAGCTCAGACACACGGCAGGTAAACTGCGGCACGAAGCGGCCCTGCCATGTTCCCTCCCGGTTCCGTTTTTACGCCTTAAAACAGCTTCGGGCATCTGCGAGATACAGAGTTTGGCTATACAGTAGATAGGGAGCCGATGCCATGACATGAATGTGTAGGCTGAATAATTGATGATGCAGCGCGAACCGGAAGACGGGTTTATAGTGTAGGCTGGACCTGGCCTGCTCCTGCTGAACTGCGACTGCTGCAGTGCCCTTGAAACAGTGTTGTTCAAGACTAGCAACAGCGTACATATTAGCATGTGTCATGCAAGACTCCGCACGAACTCGGAGTAATGCGTTTTGACAAACATGACTTGATGACTAATGAGGTTAACATGTTGAACAGCAACTATCTCCTCTGCCTGGGCAAAGACAGCATACAAAGGATCGTCTGTTTGAGCCTAATAATATTATCGATTCATGAGACAGGATTCGCTGGGGTGGTGGTGTGGTGACGTGAAGCTGGTTTACAGTCATGTTCCGCTGCTGGGACATGGCTAAGCAGAGAATAAAGATGGTAGACTGAATTGTGTGTATGTGTGTGTGTGTGTCACTGCTGTATGTCTAATAGAGAGGAGGCCTGCAAATATCAAGCGTCTGGAAACGGTGAGTGTATTGACTCTGCAAGGTCACTCAGTCAGGAGCACCAAGAAACGTATATACACACACACACACACTTTGCAGTGACCTTCAGGAATGGAGAGAAGTGAACATCTACGCAGTGTGGGAGAGACAATGATTAAAATTCACAAACCAGTCTTTGTTGTTTTTTTAAGCGCATGGATTT
Source organism: Tachysurus vachellii (assembly GCF_030014155.1). NCBI lineage: Eukaryota > Metazoa > Chordata > Actinopteri > Siluriformes > Bagridae > Tachysurus > Tachysurus vachellii. The sequence goes on from NC_083472.1 coordinate 12,251,941, forward strand.
AAAGTATATGCAAAACAGAATAAAGCAAGCAAAAGAATAAATAATTCAATCCACCGAACCAGTTTGCTAGACGTGTGCCAGCTATCTGTTTCCTCATATTTTTGGTGCAGACATCTGTCTTTCATTAAACATTAACTTTGATAAAAACCTCAAACTAAATAGAAAAACTGCAGGGAGAACAGCGCTGTCTCCTTTAGGCTGTGCACCAAACAATCTCCAAACCCGGGGCTCTTGATCAGCTTGATCGATACGATGTTAGGAAGGGGACTTAACCCTGACATAATGCTCACTGAGGGTGACACATTTTTCGTCACACCGTTTCTCTCTCCGTCAAAACACCCTCCATACTATGGGCTATGGGAACAATGATTAACCAGCACTTCCAGCTCTATTCACTTTCCAAACCTGTCTTTTATCCTGGGCAAAGTGAACATTAGCAAGTTGTGCAATAAAACAAGAGGGACTAAATGGGTCATAGCCTTGAAAAGATAATAAAACGAAACACACAAATCCAAGCCATCAGCTGCTAGTCAGAATATTTTAACAACTAACTTTTTACTTGCTTTCTCGGCCTTACAGGTCGATTATATGCGTCCGTGCAATAATGAAATCAGCCGATCATGTGGCAGCAGCAGAGTGATGCAAATAATCATCATATACAGGTCAAGAGCTTCAGGTCAATTCCATGTTCATATCATGGTGAGGTATCTACATTTTACACCGAATCGGTGGAATTGCCTTGTTTGATGAGACAGATCAGAGGAGAATGACTGCACTGAGATGACCAGACTGAAATACTCAAATATGTCTGGAAGCAACTGGGCTGCTCGGTCACAGTGCAACAGAATGTATGTCATCTGCCCTCTTCCACATACTTCCACAGACGCCTGTGATTGACAGGGGAAGGAGTACATGACTCCGCCCACTCGGTGAGCACGTCTGATTTTTCTCCTTGGGCTCCTCATAGCTGCCTGTGGCATACTTGATATTTAATCTTGTAATCTCCTGACGACAGGACAAAGCTTTTGTGCTGACAGCTATCACTGAAAAAAACCCTGTGTGGCCGTGTCCTCTCTGCGATCTGCAGTGAAAACCTCAACACGGTCTGGGTTTACACACTTCCCTGTCTGCCGATTATTTGCGCATGAATAGCCCATATGATGGAGGTCTAAAAACAAACAGCGAGTACGAGCAGAAGAAGCCTACACTACAAAACAAGCCTATGAAAATGAGGAGTGCCGTTTGTACCGACTGGAAACCCTGATGACAGCGAAGTAGATTTACGAGATCGCTTCTGCGGGACGTGACGTCCACCCGAGGTTTAACGTTAAAATGACACTAAAGACAGCCGATAAAAGGTATGAAAGAAAACGGATCTGTAATCAGGAGTGTAAGTGATGCTTCATGAAGCTTGGGTGTGTGAGGTTTGCATAAAGGGTGTGGAAGTAAAGAGAGGTGTAAGACAAAGCCGTTTTTGGCAGCTGTGTTGAAGCATGATCGACAGCATCGGTTACAGTGGCTTCAATCGCCACTAGCAGAGACACGAGCCATGTGATACTATAGCTGGTTCTAACACACAGGAAATGGTGTTTTACACACAGAGTGGATGGGTTGGTGAGATGGAGGTGAGGCTGAGAGTGAAACACAATTCCTCAGCATAGACACTGCATACTGGTGCACTGCACAACATACACACGCATTCATGCATGCAGTATACAGTATACCCCAGGCTCTAGCTAGGATTTGGTGATTTTGCACTCGTAGCGATGAATGCAAAATCAAGCAAATTCCACGATATTCGTTGAAGCTCGCAGTTTGTCAAAATCCCAGCAGATTTCCCGAGGGTCATGTGCCGCCATCAGGACGCTCGTTCAGTCGACAACCTTCTCTGATTCGTTTTTTTTTTTTACTTTCTATCACTGAAAGTTATTTATAGCATTGTCTTCAATGCTAGTAGCTAAAAAGAAGAATCTTGCACTTCTAAGTTGATCCGTTCTAGTTACATTGCAAATTTAGAAAACAGGCCCTGCAAAAATAAGCACTTTTGGTCGCAACAATCTCACACACACAAAAAAAAACTGTGAAATCCTGGAGGAAGTGCTATATGCAAGCTGTATTAGAGTATGATGCAAGTAGCAATACTCTCAGCTCTGTAGTATGGCAGTACAGGGTCATTAATCATTTAAACCTTTCTGTCCAGATCATAGTGCACTGCAGCTGTGGAATATATAATGCACTGAGCTGATACATTCACACACACACACACACGCAAGAAAAAACTATGACCTTGCCTGCTTAACCCCAAGCCAGTGAATGCCACAGCATAATAACTGAGGGTTTTGACCTAAAACACATTTTTAACCTTTTTTTTAAACACGTAGTAAAATCTATGTTTAACTAAAAGTCTCCTGCAAAGCAGAAATCCGTCTCATTATTGTAGGTCTGACCATCAGAATGATCTCGGTTGAAGACGAATGTAATTTGTGATCTCCTCAACCATGTTCCTGAACCTGACAGCTCAACTCTGCAGCTTGCTTTTGGGAATTTAGCCACTGTTGAACCCACAGAGCTTCTGCGTTCCATGCAAATCCTTAAAGCCATGTAACGTCTTTCTTTCTTTTTTTTTTTATGTTAATTTTATGGCTAAACCTTCTGGTTTGCTCTGTTTTTATGGTGATTCCGTCCTGAAATGTATATTGGGAAGGATGGGGACAAAAACCAAAGCTGTTGTTTGCATCCATTTGTTCGTTTCACATGTGTATTTGTTTTAAAAATAAATCACGGATGTACGCAACTCGGCTGCGGGTTTAGAAGTAATCTGACCCAATCCGCGGCATACGCGATGCAACAGCTTGTGCAATGCGATGCTGCCCGGGCAGAGGCACTGTATCACTGGATATGAGGTCAGTTTTGATGGAGAGTTTAACCCAGCCATGGTTAAGGTATGGAGAGACTGCATTATCTAAAGCATGTGCTTTAGTCCAAAAGCAGATGGACATGCAAAGTGCAATCCGCATGAGCAGCTGAGGTCTGAGAACTGTTTGACTTGTAGATCTGAAAGTGCAGGCAGCGGATTAGAAAAAGCAGAAGTGCACGCATCTTGAAATTAGACAAGTCGCTTGTTTTCCCCATTTAACCTTCAGCTACTTTTACTGTCCGATATAAGGGAAGTGAAACAAATGAACCTCTGTTCTACTAATTACACGGGAGTACAAAAATAACCCGAGTATTCTGTCATGTGGAAATTACAAAAGATCCGAATCTTTTCCATACGATACGCTTCATATAGCTGCATATCAACTTTATTAGAACTCTATTAGAAGGTCAATTAGATGACACAGCGAGGAAAGAAGCGGCACGTTCCGAGCAGTCACGCTTTCTGCTAGAAAAAGATAGAGGAACGGCAGCAGAGGAGTGCGGGGCGGGAGCGTGCAGAGGCAGAGCTTAAAATGGATGCCAGACAGTTGAGGTGAGTAAGAGGAGTGGTTAGGAGACAGGCGCCGGCAGCTGCAGGAGTTAAACTGAGAGAGAGAGAGAGAGAGAGAGAGAGAGACAGAGAGAGAGAGAGAGAGAGAGAGAGAGAGAGAGAGAGAGAGAGAGAGAGAGAGAGAGCATGGCTTAAGAGCAAAATAATTAGGTTAAGTATCTGTAATCCCCTTAGCCTACTCCTGCGCTGCAGTCTCCATTCACAAAAACCTCCAGTGTCCTGAGTCCACATGGAAACATACAGTTACAACATCGTGTGTTAGTGTACAACAAACTGATTCTTTATTTATTCTCTACCAGATCTAGTCTGACCAAATACTAAAATCACTAAAAAAAAAAAAGACGACTAAATAAGACGGTGTGTTCAAGTAAGCACTAAAACATGTTCCAGGGAAACCAAAAAGCCCTCCACATTAAGAAGATTTTCCTGTAGTGAAATGAAAGGCTATGTTCACTCATACAGCAATTTTATGGCAAGTAAGCGTTCCTAATTCTGGTTGCCATGGTAATAGTGATCATCAGCGAGTGGCGTAAATGGTGTTTCAAATCAGTTTCTTGCCACTAAAATGAAATGGGGTTTATATCTAAAATTTGCCCGTTTATATGATCGTAGATGAAAGAGAAGCAGTGTGTGTGTGTGCTACTTTCTTCACTCCTGACGTTATTCTCTGCACCAAGTCGCTCCATATTTGCACAAAGTTAAGTGTTTCTCAACTTTGTCAGCTCGCCAGACAAGCGCTCATCCGATGTCACCAGCTCTCAGTGAAATGAACGCTCTGTGCTTACTTTGTGGCTGCGAGTCGCTATACAGGTGCTGGTCAGATAATTAGAATATCATCAAAAAGTTGATTTATTTCACTAATTCCATTCAAAAAGTGAAACTTGTACATTATATTCATTCATTACACACAGACTGATATATTTCAAATGTTTCGTGTGAATTGTGAACATGAAAAGTATGAGCATGTACATCACTCAATACTTAGTTGGGGCTCCTTTTGCCTGAATTACTGCAGCAATGCGGCGTGGCATGGAGTCGATCAGTCTGTGGCACTGCCCCCATAGATTTTCTATGGTCTTAAGGTCAGGCGAATTTGCTGGCCAATTAAGAACAGGGATCCCATGGTCCTTAAACCAGGTACTGGTAGCTTTGGCACTGTGTGCAGGTGCTGAGTCCTGTTGGAAAATGAAATCTGCAGCTCCATAAAGTTGGTCAGCAGTAGGGTTGCAAAATTCCGGGAATTTTCAAGGCTGGAAACTTTCCATGGGAATTACCGGGAATATATGGGAATTAACGGGAATATATGGGAATAAACTGGGAATTTAAAAAAAAAATTCAGAGTTGCCTATAACAAGGAACTTAAATGTAGTTTAAAAAAATCTTGCAGCAAAATTTTGTTTAAAAGAACAAGACTTAATGCAATTTAAGTTAATGCACACAGCACACTGCTTACTGGAGGGCCATTGAGGCCAAACCCCCTGCATTTACTTGCATTCTTCCATAACATGCACAGTAACACTTTATTTTAGGGTCATTTAAATAGTTGCTTATTATCATGAATATTAATAGATTATTGCCTATTTATTAGTACTTATTAAGCACATATTAATGCCTTATTCTGCATTACCTTATTCTACATTCTTAATTGTACCCAATACCTAAACTTAAGTACCTTACTAACTCTTAATAAGCAGTAAATTAGGAGTGTTACCACATGCACAGATTATTTGATGACCCCCCTCACACACTCACTACCCCCTGAAATTAAAAAAACCTTCCATATATCACTTAAGGAGGGGATTCACCTCCATTTTCCAGGCCTTGACTACCACAGAAGTAGAGACCTAATAAGCTTGAGAAAAAAATGCTTAATTTTACATTTTGATTGGGACTTTTTTAGAAGTGCAAGGGTGGGGGGTGCTTTCATTTTACAGCAATCATAGGGAAAATATGTTTATTACAATTAAGTTTATGTTTATTATAAGCATAAGTTGTAAGTTCTACTTACAATTAAATCAGTCAAGACTGATTGTTGTATATGTTTGTATATGATATAGTTAAATTCCCGTAAATTCCCATAACTTCCCGTAAAGTTTCCAATTTGGAATATTCCCAAAATTCCCCAGATTAAGTTCCCGTGGAAAGTTTCCGGAAATTTACCATAGTACCATGTACCATAGAAACAATAAATCTTTACGAGCAGTGCTATAATGAACTATAGCCTGAGCTGTGTGGTTGTAGCAAGATTAAAACAGGACCCAATGTGTTGTTATACAAAAATAATCCGGAAAATGAGTCTGCAGCTTATTGTCTTCCAGTAATACCATGTCCTATCCAAAAGTGTTTTATAAAACGAACAAACAAATATTTTAGTAAATTACAAAAACCATGATTTAATTATCAAATAAGTAAAGGTCCTAATTTTTTCCCCATTGTCTTTTCTCGCTGATTTAGTCTTGGCCCATTCCCACACACCAGTCAGCTCTCTTGTATCATACAACAACTACCACCTGAGACTCATGCTGCCAGTGTTTAGAACTGATGCTCGTGTTACATCACAGGGTGGTGTAACACACTTACATGGAACACAGTGCATGTAACCTCCATGATTGGCTAACGTCCCTGTGATTGACACTACTTTCAGAGCTGCTGTTACAGAAGACTCATCAGCACCTACTGACTAATCCGATCAAACAATGACAGCATTGTGGTACAAAAAAAATAAACACTTTCTAACAAATCAAAAGTAAAGTTTATTGCTGCTAGGAAAAAGGTGCACAGCACAAATGGTTTCTTATTTTATTTTATTATTTTTCCTGCATTTCTGACAAAGCCAGACTCGGATAAATCTAATCTACGTGAACAGACAACCTGAGCTGAGTAAGCGAGGCAAGGACAGATGGTACTTACTGCTAAATAAGACGTCTGTGAGATTACAAGTTAATAAAGCAAGATAAGCATGAGATTATACGCTTACGGACACGGCCTAATCCGTTATGCCTATGTGCTTTTTTATACACGCAGGCTTGCCAGAGCATTCAAGCTGGCTAAGCAGGTCTTTGTAATGATAATAAAGAAGTCATTTCTTTATGAAAGGTTCAAGCTCCATTGTGGTAAACACTGAAGCCTCAATGTGACTTATCCTCTTTGCGAATGTATATTTCACTTCTCGCTGTCCTAGACTGCCAATTATAGACGGATTTGTACCACGCAGGACCTTTTCACATGGCAGAACTAGCCTGAGTTGGCCTGGGAGGTAAAGGGGAAATCAGGACAAGTTGTATGTGTACATTAATGTCGCACAACAGCGTGGAAACAGCGATAAGGGTGCAGGCGAGTCAGACAAGTGCAAAGTCCACAAGCTCAGAAAGGCACTGGAGACGAGTCAGGACCTGCAGAGGTGTTACTGTAAATGACACACCGCTCTGTGCAGCAGTGTGTGTGTGTGCCTGTGTGTGAAAGAGAGCCTTTACGATGACCAGCCATTCCCACATATCACTCTGCTCACCTCTACACAACCACGTGCCTATCTGCCATCACCAAGCCCTGAACACCAGCTGCTTTTTTCTTGTCCTATTACCTGCAATAGGTCTTCTGTTTGCTTGTTGCTTGTTTTCTTCTGTTTAAATATCGGATGCTGAGCTTGGACGACTAATTATGGCTTTCCCAGTTCTTTCGCCATGTCCACAAGTGGCCGTTCCCTCAACTGGTGACGTCAGCTTGGTGTAATGGTTTAAATGAGTAAGGGCATAACAATGAGAGCACTCTGAGCGAGACGTTCCACCTAAAAACAACACAGACACGTAGAGGCGGACGCTTGTGCAAGTAAGTGCTAAGATTAGCTGCAGCATTTAATATGTAGACAATGGCCAAGGAAGAATATCATACCCCTGCCCACAATCAATCCCTGTATCTGAAATACCTTACCCAGCACATGCACAAAGTGCATTATGGGTATGCAGTGGACACTATGGTTATGTTTTTTTTGCACGTTTTTCTGTCCATCGCCAAAAACCTTTTTGTTATTAATGCTCTATAACCAAACCCGAATCACTAATGGTTAAATGAGTGGATTTAAACAAAATTTGAGTGAGTTTTTTTTTTTCTCACTGACCCCATCCCCCTTTTCCACATGTGTACAAAAAGCTCTGCCCCCAAACTTATGGCAGTTCAACAAGCATTAACATGCTCATCTGTGTCCCTATTCTGTTTGCCAGAATTCTCTGCCATTTTGTAGTATAAATAGTGAGCAGTGAAAATTCCAGCTAGAGGAAGTGCACTTCAAGTAGCCGAGAAGATGATGTGCGGAACGTTAGACACTTCATGCACTCAAAAGTCACAGGTTTGCTCGTGTGGCAGAAGACGGATGGGGCTAAACGGTGCTGATGATGGATGAGAACATTTTTATTAAGGCGGCCAACAACATTTAAATGAGCCCGTGTTGGGTAATTTATTTTTTAAAATCAAAAATATTCACTGCTGATTCTTTGACGCCGTCGAAGCTTGAATCATCTGACCTCATCTGCCGTAGATTGATGAACTGTACGCTTCCGGTTAGTAAACTACCATTAATGTTCCATTTGAGACAATATTACCCTTCTAAAATTCACACAGCAGACAGTAGACTACAATACACATACTGTAATTACACAGTATATAGTGCATCATTACAAAAAAAAACCAACACACAACTCTACAGTTGGCAATGACTGTCGACACGACTCTCTCAAGAGCATCTGGACCTTCAACTGCTTGAAAGCCAAGTTGCAAATCACAACATATAAAAAGACAAAGTTTCCCAAGCAATGATTTATAAGGATGTGAAGGAGTAGCGGGAACGTAATGATAAAATATGTAATAAAAGATCATAAACAAATGTACATTCCAGACCAGAAGGCGAGTTTCTAATTTTTTCCCCGACCATGTGGTCTGAAACAATGGCATAAAGTATTACTTGTTTACATTTATTATTTTCCACATTATCTCAACCTCCTGATCTGATCCCGGCACTGAGCTTTGACAAGGCCGCGGTCCACGTAGTGTAGTGTGAAGTGAAACAGAACAAACTGCCTCTCACACACACACACACACTCTTCATGCTCCTGCCATACCCCATAATCTTTTACACTGCAACGCTTTACACACACACAATAATGTATTGAACAATACGAGTATTGCATCCCATCCTGAAGGGCTAGTGTGAGAGAAAAGGACGTGAAGGCAGAAAACAGAAAGCTTGTGAGATCTTAACTGCAGTCTGAATGTGCAGGAGCAAAAGGTCAGTCTGGTCAATCAGGACATGCATTTCCTGTGGGTGTGTTAAGCTGCAGCCTGAATCATTACCATAATGACAAGTGGAAGCACAGGACAGGAAACACAGGCCTACAGTAGCTGTGACTGAGGGGGAAACAAAATGTGCACAAACTAACAAAACATTAGTGTAGAGTTCTGGGCTATAAATCTACAGCAAAGTGCTTCTTCGAGGCTAGTTATCTAGCATGAAGTTGCATTGAAATCTCTCGTTTTCTGTCGTTATAATTATTATTATTATTATTAACTACGTTACATGTGAATATATTCACATAAGAAGCTCATTTCTGGGTTTCTGTTTATTCTCTCACTTCTAGCTGAATGAACGTTGTCTGTCCCTTCAGTGTGACTAGTGAGATGATCAACAGCTACAAAACGGCAAACACACGAACTTTAAACATTTCGTGTTGTGTTTAATACAAGCGACTGAGTGAAATATGCCATGATGCAAGAAGGCATTAAAGAAAACGACGTGTTATAACAAGGCCGTATGTAAAGCGAGGTTAGCCTGAGGCTCGGTACCGAAGGGTTCAGCAGCTTTAATAAGATTTTACACAAAGTCTGAACGCTATAACGTGTTAAAATGAGCTGTCGTGTTGTTGGTCGGTGGAGAGAAGAGCACATGAACACACAGGAACGTCAGGCTTTAACGCTAGTTTGCTAACTGCGCCAGAGTGAATAAGCACTTACCTGTGCAGACCTCTTGTTTTGCTCAGGGGGAGAAAAGTGCCGATTCCTCTTCACTCGGCTCCTCGGTTTAAAGCAAACTAAACGCAAATAAGAACGAATCGATTCTATAACCAGCTGCGTCCCATCATCGGTTTGTCTCAGGAGCTTTTTTCCGCCGTTGATTTAGACCAAGTTTACTTCTGTTCCCAGCTGTCGGTTTCCTCAGTAAATTTGTGCGGCTTTCGGTAGCAGAGCGATGTAGATTTTGAGGAGAAAAGGACGAAAGCGAAGTAGGAAGCGTGAGGCGAACTTGCTAGCGGCTGGTAGGCAGCAGGCGAGGCGGGGAGCGGGGGGGGTGTGGGAGGGAAGAAGGGACAGAGGGGGTGTGGGAGGGAGGAAGGAAGGCACAGAGGGGGTGTAGGTGGGAGAGGGGGTGTAGGTGGGAGAGGGGGTGTAGGTGGGAGGGGGGGTGTAGGTGGGAGGGGGGGTGTAGGTGGGAGGGAGGGAGGAAGGGACAGAGGGGGTGTGGGTGGGAGGGAGGGCGGGAGGGAGGGAGGAAGGGACAGAGGGGGTGTGGGAGGGAGGGAGGGAGGGACAGAGGGGGTGTGGGAGGGAGGGAGGGACAGAGGGGGTGTGGGAGGGAGGGAGGGAGGGACAGAGGGGTGTGGGAGGGAGGGAGGGAGGGACAGAGGGGTGTGGGAGGGAGGGAGGCACAGAGCGGGTGGGGGTGGGAGGGAGGGACGGAGGGGGTGTGGGAGGGAGGGAGGGACAGAGGGGGTGTGGGAGGGAGGGAGGAAGGGACAGAGGGGGTGTGGGAGGGAGGGAGGGAGGGAGGAAGGGACAGAGGGGGTGTGGGAGGGAGGGAGGGAGGGAGGAAGGGACAGAGGGGGTGTGGGAGGGAGGGAGGGAGGGAGGAAGGGACAGAGGGGGTGTGGGAGGGAGGGAGGGAGGGAGGAAGGGACAGAGGGGGTGTGGGAGGGAGGGAGGAAGGAAGGGACAGAGGGGGTGTGGGAGGGAGGGAGGAAGGGACAGAGGGGGTGTGGGAGGGAGGGAGGAAGGGACAGAGGGGGTGTGGGAGGGAGGGAGGAAGGGAGAGGGGGTGTGGGAGGGAGGGAGGGACAGAGGGGGTGTGGGAGGGAGGGAGGGAGGGAGGGAGGGAGGGAGGGAGGGAGGCAGGAAGGGACAGAGGGGGTGTGGGAGGGAGGGAGGGAGGGAGGGAGGGAGGGAGGGACAGAGGGGGTGTGGGTGGGAGGGAGGGAGGGAGGGAGGGACAGAGGGGGTGAGGGAGGGAGGGACAGAGGGGGTGTGGGAGGGAGAGAGGGACAGAGGGAGAGAGGGACAGAGGGAGGGAGGGAGGGAGGGAGGGGGTGTGGGAGGGAGGGAGGGAGGGGGTGTGGGAGGGAGGGAGGGAGGGGGTGTGGGAGGGAGGGAGGGAGGGAGGGAGGGACAGAGGGGGTGTGGGAGGGAGGAAGGGGGTGTGGGAGGGAGGGAGAGGGGGGTGTAGGAGGGAGGGAGAGGGGGGGGTGTAGGAGGGAGGGAGAGGGGGGGTGTAGGAGGGAGGGAGAGGGGGGTGTAGGAGGGAGGGAGAGGGGGGGTGGAGGAGGGAGGGAGAGGGGGGTGTGGGAGGGAGGGAGAGGGGGGTGTGGGAGGGAGGGAGGGAGAGAGAGGTGAGGGAGAGGGGGGGGAGGGAGGGAGGGGGGTGGGTGTGGGAGGGAGGGGGGTGGGTGTGGGAGGGAGGGGGGTGTGGGAGGGGGGGGTGTGGGTGGGAGGGAGGGAGAGAGGGGGGGGGAGGGAGGGGAGGGAGGGAGGGGGGGGGCAAAGTGTGCATGGGGTAGTGCACTTACTGTGTGCACTTCACTTCCTCCATTTTAGGGGGAATCCCAAGTCCTATTTGAACGACAAAAAGCCAGTTGCGAGGGTGGAGTCGGTGAAGCTCAAGGAAAAGCAACTCCTCACAAAATATACAACAAAATATCAAGATTCAAGTGTTTTGCATCATCATTCAATGTCATCTCGTTTATTCGCTTCTTTTTACCACAATAACGCACGTGTCTACAATGTACTCTACATGTAGTTCAGTGTTTACTGATTTACTAACTCGACTAAAACAGTATTTTGTGTGTAGAACGGAACGGAACGGAACGGAACGGAACGGAACGGAACGGAAGGTCAAACACACAAACGTCAAAACAGCTTTAATTCAACTAACACGTTTGTTTACTTTAGAAATCGCTCCTAAACGGTGTCTTGACTGACACGTTGGTGCCATCTGTTGTTGATAAAGAGAACTGCAGCTATTTATCTTTTACAGATGATGGGGCTGTGTCTCAAATAATTAAGGCTGGTTTTACATTTCCAGCATTTGGCAGATACCCTTTACATTATCTCTTTTTATACATACATATATATATATATATATATATATATATATATATATATATATATATATATATATATATATATATATATATATATATACACACACAACTGAGTAATTGGGAGTTAAGGACCTTCCTAAGGGGCCCAACAGGGGCAGCTTGGTGGATCTGGGATTGATCTCACAACCTTCTGATCAGTAGCCAACACCTTAAGCACTAGTCTACCACATGCCTGGCTGCATGACCTAGTGACCTGATTCTGTGAATTCACACACATGCTGTTATTTGAATTTTTAAGGTAAAGTTCACGCCGCCTTCTAGCTAGATTTTTTTTTAAACCAAACCTAAAATACTGCCATTTGTTGCTAAAAATTGTAATGAGAACATAATTTGTACTTACCTTTTTGGCACAAGGAAACAAATGTTGTTAGGGAATTGCTAGGAAAGATTGTCTAGAGACGTTGACAAGACAAACCAAAATATAATCCCCAAATATCAGTGTCCACATACCAAAGCTACAATTAATATCAAAATTTATTTGAGTAGCAACAAATTGCATTCAGTTAACAGCATATTCACACATTTATCTGTTCGGACAATTTATAATATAGCTTATGTTAGGAATTACAAATAATGTGATTTGCTACAAGATTTTATATTGAAGCCAGAGGCTACATAATCAGTACAGTAAGAATTCTAGAAAATATCACACCGCCACCTACAATCAAATGTCGTAGTGAAAGTTCAAATAAAAAAGTAACCATAAAGAAAGAAATCTCTTTGATTCAATAGCATTATTAACAACATAAATTCAGTTACGGATCTTAAGGTACACTGGTACATAGGGACGATTGCAGTGCGCATGGATTTTGTGCGGCATTTAAAAAAAAAGGGCAGACACCAGCAAAATTCACTCAGGTCCTACTTGTGTCTATCCAACACCAAAAAAAACACCACTTTTCCGATCTGTTAATCTAGAACATGAATTTAATGTTCTGGGGTTTGAAGTAGAAGTTGCTTGGCATTGCTTGGCAACCTAGTGGAAATCTAGGAAAGTCTGCAATTCCACCCATTTTTTTATTCAGTGCCCAATGGGTCATCACCATTGCTCAACATTGACCAAATAGTCCTCTATGGTTTCGTTCTCATCATCGTCCTCCCACCAAGGATCTTCCGAATCCATTCCTGTATCATCTTCCAACATTTTCCCTGTCCCATCCTGTTTTGGCTCAGCAAGCCTAGTGGCTAAGGACTGCCTCATTTGTGTTGGGGTTTTAGTGGGTTTAGTGCCCTTTACCCCTGTCCAGTGTGGCACTTTGGCACGCATCCTACGTCTCTCCTGCTGGCGTCGTTGGCGAGCCTGGCGTCGCTCCTTCTGCCTTGCATACTGGAAACGCTGCAAGAAGAGGTCGCGAGCGTACTCGTACAGCTCTACATCCCAGCCGTTGAGTTCACGGATGCGCTGCTGTATCTCGGGTGCCACATCAACGCTGGCGGCACGTGTGCCGTTAAGCTGTGTGAAGGGTGCAATGAAGGCCAGGCGGAAGGTACGCTCAAACAAATACTGTGTCTTGCGTTGGTACTCAGTCAGGCCAAAGAAAGCCATGCGTCTGAGGTTGCGCTTGGCACTTTCTAGTAACACGGAGCCACGCTGCTGATCGTTCATGACTGATGCATTGTAGCAGCCTACGAGGCTCAGGTCAGCCAGCATACGAGTCTGTCGATTGTTGGCCAAGTTGTAAGGGCACGCCATGAACTCAGCTAGTGAGCAACCTGACCAGTCATCACCCATATAGCAGCTGGGGAGCTCTGCCAGAGTAGGCGCCCGGCCATCACACATGTGCAGCGAGGCTTTCCATGTGGCTCCACGCTGCACGTGACGCCACTCGCTCAGGTAGCGTGACACTGGATCTCGGAGGATCGTAATGTAGTAATAGTTCCTGTTGAGAGAGAGAAAAATAAATTAATAAAAATTGGGTTGACTGGAGGAGTACAGGAATATCTTCATAAAGGTGGCTGCTAGGCTTGTGGAATATAAGGATTTCATGATTTCTACAGTACACAATATTAAGCAGATTATATTATTAAACAATCATAAAATTACCACACTAGCCAACCTTTATGCAATTTGTGAACGAGTTAAGCATTAAGAGCTATCCATCAAAATTAGTCCAAAGTTGCATTGTTTTTCTTCCTAATTAAAACAGATAATACTCTCAAGTATTAACTGCACCCTTACTGAATATGGAAAATAATTTCATTAATGTAAAATCAAGTGGGACACAAGTGTGTGTCTACATCATACCAAAAAGGATAAAAGGATATCAGCCATGACATGACTGAAGCAATTGCTACTGAATCAGTCTGAGAAGGGTTATATGGCCTTCTCCAAACAGTTTGAATTCATCATTCTACAGGGAGAAAGTGGTGGTATTCTTTTGGCTGCTCATTGTTCGAAGTCGCCACAATGGATCGTTTGGTCTGCATATTTGATTTAGCATGGCATTTACGCCCGATTCCTGATGCAACCCTCCCGTTTTATTGGCTTGGGACCGGCGCTGAGTGCTAACTCCTCGGCGGCTGGGTTAGTTCTTTGAGAGAGCACGCACAGGATCCTGCCGCTGGACCAACAGGGGACCCATTCCTCAGGGAGAAGTATTGTTTACGAATGGAGAGCCTTCAAGACAGTTGCTAATCTTTCCATGAGTAAGCACCCCAGCAGATTCAGCTCAAGGTCAGTCCATTTAATGCTCAGAGATATAAACACAAAAGCTAGATCATGTGACATACAGGCCCCCAAAATATATTAATACATACGTTTATGGTCATGACAGTTAAATGTTTGAGCAAGAATGAATTTCACAGAAAGGTAGCACAATTGTTGATTAGGAAACAAACCTAGAATTGAAGGATGGTGTACTTTGTTTTTTTCATTGATTGTATGTATGACAAAGTTAACATTAGATGCATATAGAGTTAATTAACATCAGTTAATTATATTTATTAGGCAACTTACTAGAATGTTCCATCTGATGGCAAAGTGTGGCATGTTGGTATCATGCCAAATGAAAAGAAACAAAAAGGACAACCATTTGATTAAATATGCTGTTTTTCACATTCAGAAACTTTGAGCAGAAGACATTGTTAGAAGTGCCGCGTCAAGCAAGCAAGCAGCTCCTGACTTCATGCAACCTTTGGAATTAGACAGCTGAAGCTAGCTTGAAATTCCAAATCTAAACATATTCACTAGAACATGTGAGTGTCTCTTTTTTTTTTACAAACTTGACAACCTTTATATCCTGTTTCCATCTCTAAAGATTAGGTGAAATTAATGTCCTCCTGATCTAAAGACTTGATGCTCAGGCAAAGTGCACCAGCTAGTAGATAACGCCATATTTACGCTCTCCCTAAACAAGGTGCTCTGAGCTGCACAAGTGACCATAAAGTGCTTTGAAAGGAACATCATGAGCCACTATACAGCTCTCCAGTTTCCCTACCCAAACTATGCATCTGATTATTCCAGATCTTATGTCATTCCCCTGGCCCTGGCACATCTTTATATAAAAGAGACATTTGTGAGACAATGGAATGTATTGACTTTAGATATACTCGACTTTTCCATAGAAATCTACAGGTAAATTGACCTTGCCTGAGTGATGCAGTTCCCAGCGCATCTGTGCCGAGTCCACTGCTGTTCACAAAGCTGACTCACAACT